>NW_008751785.1:984132-994515 GCF_000715545.1 Opisthorchis viverrini
CCGGCTCAAGAAAAATGTGGTGGCTGGTACTACACGACGAGCCCAGTCAAACGATACTTTGAACTGGTCCCACTGCATGCACATCTAAGAACAAGACATACCGGGTAAACGCGACCAAATATCAGACAGCCGGATCAGACGACAAATTCAGCGAAGGTCACGTGGTACTGGAGGTCAATTTAAAGGTCGTCTGGGTGTAGGTCAGCCGCAACACGAGTGGAGCATCCAATCAATAAGATTAATCACAGGGGTAAGCATCAGCACGTTTATAAACAGGCGCATAGTGAAATTCGGCACACCGACATTCAGCACACCGCCACTCAACGTACAACCACCAACGCACAGCATCGGTTCGCTTCAAAAAGCGGTACTGATGGTGCAATTCGATTGTTCTTGAAACGTTTGCAAACAGGCAAGTTCGACGAACAATATGACCACTAACAGATTCGAGTGTTTCAACCTGTCCCGGCATGTTACGGCGCGACTGAATCTATTCCAATAGCTTTGGAGCCTGTCCTTTCATGTATGGCAACAAGCGGAAGTGTTGGCACTTTAAAATGCGGATTCTTACCATAGAACCGGACGAGAATGACTGAGTAGTTGTTTAGTTTTCAGAACAACACAAATAGAGTGGAGGATAATCTCTCGATATCATTTCGTCAAACTCGTACAGCTACATGGGAAACGTAAAAAATCATAATGTTTAAAGCAGTCTCACTCGGAATGACATTTAGTTATCAAGATTCACGTTGTGTTCGGTTAGGTACTAACATGCTGTCTGAGTTACTTGAACCTATCACATGACTATAAAGTCACACTAGCGCTTGTGCGAATCACTTTGGAATGTAAATTTCAGACTGGCGAATCCTAGTGCCAGGGTCTTCTGTAGTGGTCGGCATCTGAGGTCTGCTAGACATAAGCAACCGTTCCGGCATTCTGTAAATGATCCAGAAAAATGTTGCGCTATTCTCTTGGACTCCCATATTCAGTAAATGGCCATGTCCTCGGTCTGTTGGGGTATAAAAACTTTACGACTGGGCTGGAGATACAGGGTAATGTATGATACAAGTCTTATTGTCACTAGATTCATCACATTTTTGTACTATCTACTGAATTACTTTGCAGCGATCCTCTCACTAGCCAGTGAAAGCAACCAACGATTTGTCAATTTCCGGTCGGTCTGATTTGTCTCGTTCTGACTAAATTCGATGACGTTTTCCAATTGTTTTTCGAAGCTGACGTATTATAGTATTCTACTATTCCGAGAAAAAGTTTAAAATTTTCCGCGGACAAGTACACGGTATTTATCATTGCTCTCCAGGGCACGTGTATGTTTTGCTAAACTATGTTACAGTCCACGCAGTCCAGTTGTCAAATCCCGGACTGCAATCGATATGTTCGGTTGGCTGATTCTACCAGGATCGTTTGAGATTTGAACGAAATATTTCAATTCTTCCAATACCACTAATACAACTCGCTTTCCATGCAACCCCTGAAGGATACCGGACGTTCGTTTATCGATCTTCGTCGTTCGGTTGGTGAGAGGGTAATCGTCAACTTTGGTTTTTTCCCCGCACTGGTTGCTATGTCCACATGCTGTCCGATCGAATTCAAATTGTCTGTCTGGGTTACATCCTTAATAAAGCAGCGCCATTTGTACCTTCCGACTCAGCTGCATCGCGAGCTTAATCCGTTAACTCCGTTAACTAGGGGTATAGGATTAGTTTACTCAGACATCTTCTCATGCATGACAGTGACAGTAAACATGTGGTCATCATTTTGACTTAATTGAGTTGTATTGCTCAGTGGAATAATTTAGTCCTGTGTGAACCGTCATCTAAACGTCACGTTTATTTTATATTATAAGTAGTAGTATGACCAACTGCAATCCCCGGTCCCGTAGCGTAGTCGGACAAGAACTCACCAACACAGAAAAAAAACTTTATTGCAAACAAGCGAGTGCGAGTAATGCAAGCAGCATTCCAGTATTTGGAGTGCGCTTTTGACCCTCAATCCAAGCTGTCCAGTCTGCATTGGTTGATTGGTTGGCTTTTATTGACATACCCGAACATTCGAAAAGCGTCCACTGTTATTGATTGACTGCTTAAGCATCTAATTGGTGGTTGGCGTTTCTGGCGCGGACGCTTGACGGCTTCACTACTGCAATTCTGGTAGAGTTTGAGGGTTTCAGTAAGTTTAGGGTATTCTGGAGATTTTCGGGAACCTACTCTTCCTGACAAGTAGTGAAACATGGAAACATCAAGTATATGTCTGTTTCTTTCTGTCTCTTTCCTACGGTTAGATCAGACGGGCTTCATTTGGACTTATGATTTTTATTAACCTCAGTGAGATACACATCAAATGATAGATAGTTTTGATGCTCCGTGAATTGCTTTCTTGTAGGAAAGGTCCTCTGTGTTCGTTTAAGTCTACAGCACTTTCTTCCTCCAAGAAAAAAACGTGACGGATGTAATTATCCTGCTTCCAATTCCTGTAATTTTTGCATCCCCCGCACTAACTAAACCCCCCAGTAGTCGATCAGGAAAAACTACTGCTTGACGTATCAAAACAAAACAGTCGGCTTACGAGCAATTAGTCTCTGTGGCTTTGAATGAATTCTACCCAAAGAAGCTCATGTGCGGGAAGCGCTCATCATTCATTGCCGGAAACCGAAAACCGCTCAACCGTAACACCATTTCGGTGCCAAGCTGCTATGCCACCGGAAGTAGGCACGACCGCTGAGCTGCAGTTAGGTTGCCCAAGTCTAGACAGCAGCAATCGAGATGCCAAGGTTGGATTTATCCGTCACTAAATGCAGCTTTTTTATATTACCTAATGCGAATACTTTATTCGGATTTTTTGCATAAGGAGTCCATGACCTCTGTTACTCACTCACACTGATCTACACATGCTGAAACCACCGTTCGTCTTTACCTATGTCTCACGCTCTGTTTGCAAGCTAACTACAAATTTTGGCGAGCAGATCAGCAGTCATTTTATCAGCTGTCAGTGAACGTCCGGAGTTATAAATATTCCTGCATATATCCTATGCCACATTCAGTTTCTGCGTGACCGAATTTGTTCTCAAACGATTTACCACTAGCTAAAGCATTCCTCTGATACTCTGACGAGGCTTGTTTCGTTTGGAAGAGTTTATCTCAATGTTTATGCTTTCGTGTTTCGGGCAATCGGTTTCATCTTTAGCTTTGGTGCGCATGGTTTCCTACCGTTTGCTGAGAGTATTAACAACCAGTCTCAAATCAGAAGTACCGATTACATCATGGCTAATATGAGGCAGATTTTGCGTTATTTGCGCTATGATCTGATGGCATACCAAGCTAATAATGCAATCTTAAGGGCAGAGATTCATGCCTGAATACTTTGGGTAACGAGTAGTCCAAATCGACTGACCCAACGTTACATTTCTATGATTTGCTGTTTGTTTAGGAATATCGTTCGTCACGTTCATCATCATCATCATCATCATCATCATCATCATCATCATCATCATCATCGTCATCATCATCACCAAAGGCATGGCATCAGTGTTCATTACCCATGCTTCGTTGCCGTACAACCAAGATTTATTTGAAAACCATATTGTGAAGAAAAGAATAAATGTGGACCGGGAAGGGACTTAGTGCTGGCTTACTCTAATTATTCCGAGGTATCTACACCTCCAGACATTTTGGACCTCACCAACCCTCAGTCCTTTAATTACTTAAAACGAGTGGATACTTCAGTTAATTCGGATTTGTCAAAGAAACACAAACTGTAATAATGAACACCTATGTATCTGTCAATGTTGCAACAAGCAGTTTAGTTAAGGCTGCCGAGTATTTGGACGGCGTTCTCAGTAGAAAGTCGTCATAATTGTCCAAATTTAGGAGATGATGAATAAACCAATTATTTCCCACTCTATAGTGTTCGAATATTCAGTCATCCCTCCTGTGCATCCGCCACCCGACTTGGTTCCTTTTCGGCCTGACTTCATTCTGTCCAGATCGAATCAAGGTCGTTGAAGTAAATCAGCTGACCTATCCAGATTTGAATCTTTCGATAGGTGCATTTCACGTGAGTCGCAGATGTTACGGTTATGTTGCCGAAATGGTGGACGAAAGACCTGAGCTCATCAGAAAATTGTCGAAGAAAGATATTCGAGTCATACGCGATAAGGAGAAGGTGACGAAGCTTGGAGAAAAACTCCGAACATTGGGAGAGAGGAGCACCTTCCACGGAATCGATGTGCTACTGGAAGCCAGTCCAGGATGGCGTAGACGAACAGTTTTGATCATTCTCATAATTATGTGCTTTGCCTGCATCTTGAATGTATCACATCTCATAGCGGGCTTTGTCAACATGCCAGTATCCACGGTGATAAACGATGAGAAAGCGAATTTCACATTCCCCATTGTGGCCATATGTCCAGATAGTCCCTTTAGTATCGAACGGGTCAGCCAGGATGAAGAACTGAGGAACGCGTAAGCTTTCTGCCAGTAACATCGTCAACGTTTACAAACTTACAATTCGTTTAGGGAAACAAAACGTATCATGATCTTGAGGAAGTTCGGTTCATTCTTCTGATTCACTTAAATTTTCAGACTGAATAATAGTTTGCTTAGGACTGTCATATGGATATCAGCTTAAAATATCGTCTCATCCCATTTAATCTTCTCCATTTTCAAACCAGCGTAGCTTCATCCAAATGAGGTATCCCGAATCACGTTATTCTTCTGCAGATACTAAATCTCTCGTTACTTCGGTCGCTGCATTCATTCAGGCCATATCAGAAAGTATTACTTTTATCAACTATTTGTTTTTCTGCTCAAGTCCCTGGCTGCAGCCAGTGGAATACAATAAAAAGCCAGCACCAGTTAAACTTTCTGCTGCCGTATGACTTCGGCACCGATGAAGAGCACTGAAGCTTGCGATGTCATGTTTACTTGATTAACGGTATTGGGACGTTCTCCGCGGCACTGCCAGAACCTGGGCGATAAGTAAGACGCTGCTGCGAAAGCTTCCAGCTCACAGAGGGTCACTGGGACATTACAAACATAGAACGCAAAATGGGTACACTGCTCATAACTTACGCAAGGCTGAATGGTGATACCTGGTGGAGAAAAATGATTATCCGTTCATTAATGAAGTTTGGTTCTTGTGGACTGGTTAAACGATCAGATCACACACAACCCACCTTTCTAGACCAAGAACGACCACCAAACGTTCCTCTCAGCTCATTTCGGTCTCAACGGGTTTCAGCTCATATATATTATCTATTTGCTCCGAGATTTTAAATTTTAAATTCAGACAAGTTATGGTTTGGTTTGAACTTATTAAACGGGGCNTTTTCCTATCCGTCGCACGCACGCCGCAAAGTGAGCTGTGCATTCATGCAGCGCTGATTTCTTGGGTCCATGCGTGAAACTATTTCAGCCGTTATTTTTGCAAAAATTCTGTTGAGAACCATAGTATGGACACATATGAGTTAAACGAGAATGTGGGATAAAACCTAGCTCAGGCATTTCCGCTTATGGACATATGAACCGAGCATTTTAGTAGCAGCAGCACTTGGTGTTCACACCCCAAGGACAGCTTACTGATGTCCCAACATCTCAAATCCGGGGGCCTACCATACGCCTTGGTGATCACGTTACATTAAGATGGCTGATACCACTGCGTATAGTCCATTAATTTTCACGGTGTGTGGTCACTCAATCTGCTACGCCGTTGTACCTCCGGTGAGCCGGCGAGAGCATCAGACCGTGCTACACAAGGTATTAGCTGGGCAAAACTCTCAGCCTAAGTGACTCAGAGTTAATTATCACTGAAGAATGGAAATTGCTACAGGTGAAACAAATGAAGGCTTTTTAGCCCTACGGTCCATAATCTGATGGCCGTTTCATGAACCAGCGGTTTCTTTAGAGATAAATGCGTTTATCGGCATCTTTGGTTTTACTCGGTTTGAAAGCGATAGCGGTCCCTGAGAAGCTTGTGATAGTTTCCTTCTCACATGGTTCCAGGTAACTCATTGGAGTACTTGATGAGACACAAGGTGTATCAATTTTACTTCATTTGATAACTTCATTTTCTAAACGGTTCTAGTAAACCTGACTCATTTGGGCAAACAGCGGACATAAAGTCAACTCAATGATGATAGTTTCTGCTAATTAGAGGAAATGCACTTTAAGTGATGAACTCCCAGATTCAGTAGAACTAAAAGCTGGGTGTAAAGCTATCTAAACAACACATCAGAGAGAACAACTAACACATTCAATTATACACGGGTCCATCCCAATTAGGCCACTGAAATTTCTCTCTGTAAGGATTTCCGAGGTAGCCAGTCCAGTGATCGGTATAATTCACTTCCGAACAAGCTACAAACAAACAGAGCAAAAAGACGCAAAGTGGCTGTAGAAAAAGATTCTTGGAATTTTATTAGCAAACGCCATCACTAGAGAGTAATAATGTTAATGTTAACCACACAACAGTGTCAGTTCGAAACATTCGGACGGCAGTGACCAACAGTGTGGCTTTCTGAGCTGCGCATACCATCATTTCGATGTGACAGATATAGTAATGAGCATACTAGCAGAAAATCGCACTTCGAATTCCGCATTTGTGCATCGCTTCAAAATCCTAGTCACTAGCGCAGTTATCAGTACATCCACTCCACGCATTGCTTTCCTCGCAGCTGTGTACACGCAAGCACCAGCCCATTGCTCAAGCAACACACCACAGAGAGCTAGGGATGCTCCTCGTGCATGTGGATGTTGGGCACACGATAACTCAATTTACATGTCGTTCGGGTACGACGGTGCACAGGGTTGCACTGTTCAGGCGATCCCAAACGCACTGTACATTGACTCGTCCTACGGATGTGGCAGAGAGAGATCACCTGACCTCACTCAGACAGTACATTGACGTAGCAATATCCAAATGGAGAAAACGGATCTTTTCCAGATAAGTTCCGCCAAAAAATTAAGCCCCGCCACTCAAAAAGCGATTAGAAAAATGAAGACATGAAACTTATACGTTTATTTTTTATTGAAGAGGGTGAAATTGGAACATTTATTAGTAATTTGCATGAAAAGGTCCGTTTTTCGGTGCCTTTGCCTCCAAACGAACTCGCGCAAGTAGTTGTCCACTAAAGATAGGTGTGTGCCACTTTGGCGTTTATTCTGCATCTTGTGGACGTGCCAAAGAGATTCGATGGTTTAGAATTACTGTTCTAAACTCCATCCTAGACCGTTCCAACCAAGCTCCCTTTCGAAGACCGATTTCTTGCCGACACTGTCAGGCATTACACCTCCACCTGTCAGAAACAGTTGAAAGTGACATTTGGTGGCCATTGTCGCATAAACGTTGCTGATGAGTCACTCCGTGGCTTTGAAAAGACGTATTACTGTCTGCTTGTCATGAACGAGAGTTGAAAGCATCAGAAAGTTCACCTAAGGTCTTAAGTTCAAACGGAGAAAATCTTTGCCCAAAATGAGCCTAGATGCAGATAAGGAATTATTTTCATCAAAAATGGGTCAAGGTTGTATGCGACCATTAAATTGGAGCCGACAAAAAGTGGCGGGCTTTGACTTTTCTCACATTCACTTTTTGCATTAATGGCGGGGCTCATCTGAAAAAAAGATCCTGGATTTTTTCGTTTCCCTTGTATTTGTCCGATTCTGACGAAGTGACACCGAATGGGTAACCTTCAGTCTATCTGCGCTGTTCTGAAAAAAAGCACGGAGTTGTGTCAACTACTCGCGTTCCGATTCTGCGACAAGGATCCGCACTTTCAGAGCATCAACGCTTCTGCCTGCTGCCGTAGCATGAACGGCCTTTGTGATGGACGACTTCAGAGCTATGGGAATACTGTGAGCCAGAATGGGCTGAAACAGTTAGATCTGTTTCCAGTTAATACTGGAAACATGTGATGTAGGATCAAAACTTTTGATATTATCAGCGGTCATAACAATTTAAATCTTGCTAGTAGATTTATCCTTCGCAATCAAGCTAACCGTGGGGAATTGCACCAGACATCGACTGAAACTAGAGTGAAATAAGGTTAACGAGCAACACTGCTCCACAATTGTACTCACAAGTTGAAGATGGATCGGATCGAGTTTAGGCTATCACCTACTTACAAATTGCTGTTCTACGTGCTGTAACACAATATAATGTATTAAATAGAGATTACGATATTCTTCTCCCCAAATCAGGATAAATATACTTTCGAGCATCTGAAAACCACATATCTGTAACCGTTTGTCGACATTTTTCACATAAATGATGTTGCCAGGAGAATGAACGAATAACATTCACAACTCAAAGTAAGATTTTAAAAGAATTCGAGCTGTATGGAAGCACATCAAGCTGGTGCGTAATGAAGTCGTCTATCCATGAAACGACTGCTCCTCCCGAGTGAAAATTGGGCAGTCTGGCTTTCGAAATGAGGGTAGGAAATGCATGAAGCGATCCACCTTTGAAATCGGTGAACGATTACTGTTCACGTGCGCCCCCTCCCTTTCGGTCCCACGGACATGATTGATCCCAGCCATAGTATTCTGGCTGTGGGTGCAGCCCACTGGATGCTGCTGATCGTTCGGTCGGTGAGCCAGGTTCCGTCAGCATCCGCATCATCGTCATCATCATCATCGACAGCATGACATCAGTGTTCAACACCGATGCTTCACTGCCGTACAACCATGATTTATTTGAAAGCCATATTGTGCAGAAAAGAATAAAGGTGGATGGGGGAGAGACTTAGTGCCGACTTACTACAGTCATTCCGAGATGCCTACACCTTCAAGCACTCATTCAGGCAATCTGGATGGAAACTGACAACAAGATCGCCACTGACATTGGTTAGAAGCCATATCTTGCAGGGTCTCTAATCAGGCACAGTTAGGATCACGCGGTCCCCATCCTGGAAGGCTAGTAGCACCGACAGCATTCAAGCGTTTCGTGATTTCTTTCATAACCCTCTGCCAGGTCAGGGGCTGAACACTTCCCTGCTTCCGCCACTCAGAATTGGGCAGGGAAAACAGTACTCTCTTCGGCAGACAATGGTTCGGCATGCGTAACACATGTCCCAACCAACGCAGCTTCTGGTGCTGGACACATTCTTCAATGGAAGTACCCGTTACACAACCGAAAACACGCTTTCTAACTGCCTTGTGACGGATTCGCCGACACCAACCCACACGGGCTATGGTTCTGAGACAACGATTGTCGAACACCTGAAGACGTCTCAGGTCCGCTGCTCGAATAGGCCAAGTCTCACAGCCATACAACAAAACAGCCCGTACTGTAGCTTGATACACACGTCCCTTCAGATTCAGGGATAAACCATTCTGACGCCATAGGTGTCTCAAGTTAGCAAACGCGGCCCGAGCCTTGCAGATTCGTGCATTCACCTCATCTGTCACACTGCAATCAGAACTAATACAACTTCCAAGGTACGTAAAACGCTCCACAACTTCCAGTACCTCTCCCTGGATTGTAAGGGGCGTGTTCAGTGACTGCACGTCCACAAGCATGACCTTACACTTTGTGGGTGCAAAATGCATACCAAAGGACGGGATGACTTTGGTCAGTTCATCCAAGAATACTTGCGCCTTCTCCTCCTCTTCGAACATGAGAACGATGTCGTCTGCATATTCCAGATCGACAAGGTTTTCTTCACTGGCTATTTGAACACCAGGGTTTTGGAGACCCTCCAGCGTTCGTCTCATTATTTCATCGATCACAAAGTTAAAAAGGAATGGAGAGAGTGGGCATCCCTGACGGACACCGCTTTGTGTGCGGAAGCTTTTGGAGAGCTCTCCGTACACTCTCACACGTCCGGAAGTCTGAGAATACAAAGAACGTATTATGTTTACAAACTTCCGGGGCATTCCTTGGTGGGCAAGCGTCTCGAGAAGAACAGACCGATCAACCGAGTCGAATGCGCCTCGGAAATCCAGGAATACTAGAATCGTGGGTCGCTTATACGTATGGCGTTGTTCTAGCACCTGGGGCAGTGTGAAGATTTGGTCAACACAACCCCTTCCAGGCCGAAATCCCGCTTGCTGCTCTCGAGTCAGTGTCTCACGAGCCAGCGTAAGGCGACGAAGCACAATTGAAGCCAACGATTGATCCAACTCGGGTCAGTGTCACTTTCTAAGACGTGCCGATGTGCATTGTATTCTGGATTGCCTGAATAAATTGAGCCGAGCGACAGGCAGATGCGTACGCGTAGGCAACTCTGAGCAAACGAAATGTGTGGAGAGGATGGCCGGACGACAGTGCAAACGGCTCGGATTTTTAAGAGGCATGCAACGTGCGGCGTTTGGTGTGTGCGTTTTACCGGAATGCCGCTGATTACATGTCATATCCCACAGACACAAA
>NW_008751785.1:994813-1015649 GCF_000715545.1 Opisthorchis viverrini
GCCAACAATTGATCCAACTCGGGTCAGTGTCACTTTCTAAGACGTGCCGATGTGCATTGTATTCTGGATTGCCTGAATAAATTGAGCCGAGCGACAGGCAGATGCGTACGCGTAGGCAACTCTGAGCAAACGAAATGTGTGGAGAGGATGGCCGGACGACAGTGCAAACGGCTCAGATTTTTAAGAGGCATGCAACGTGCGGCGTTTGGTGTGTGCGTTTTACCGGAATGCCGATGATTACATGTCATATCCAACAGACAGCAACTAGTTCAATGCACTGAATTGCGGTGGTTGCAGCTGCTACAGCTTCTTTCGCGGGTGATGAGAAGGCTAAGGGTTTTAGGACGATGGCTCACTCTGTGCACTGGTCATGAATAGGTCTATTTATCCATTGTGAGTGGGAGCTACGCAGTGAAGCAGTGATGCGAACCTATCATTGGCTGCATGACACAACCGAATCAATCAGGGTCACTGATCACTGGTAAAAAATCATGGTTTTGTGTTGTAGTTTAAACGAGAACTTTATTTTCCTCTTTCTTCTGAATGTCGTTTTCTTTCAGATACCTAGGTTCTGCGGACTTCTGGATAGCTCGTTCGGGCGATCGCGATACCAACTGGGCACTGCCGGAAGGCTATTGGCGGCAACGAGTAAAACGTTCCTTTCGGGGATTTTTCTATACTAATCGCAGTCGTCTGTCGTGGACTTGGAATGATATTTTGGTCAGCTGTGAATATGATGGGAGAACTTGTGAACTCGATGAGCATGCTGTGGAAGCTCCGACAGCAGTCATGCCAATCCAAGAAGAACGCCACTGGGAGTCAAAATATGAGTATCCTCGTTTGGTGAGTAGGGTGTCGAACGTGGAATCAAATCTACCCTCTGGTTGGTCCAGAGAAATGCCTGATCCACTTAAAATGTTGGAAAAAACAGAACCCTGGCCCAAAGGGAAGGTCGTCATTCTTGATCATCCATCAAAATACTACTGCTTTCAAGTACGTAATCGATATTTATATCACTAGATGGTCGAGATACCCATGCATTGTGTGTGTGGGCTACTCGAGTGGTCTTGGGCCAACCATCGTTGCTTCGTGGTCGGACCTTTGATCCAAATACTTTGTTTGAGTACCCAAATCGTCCTTCTGTCTATGTTTTGATGCCACGGTAATCCCTTCGCCCACATACAGCCGTAAACTTTGTCGATACAAGTACATTCATGTTTCGTCGGTCGTCACGTCATGGTACCATCCGGGTCGCTTTATTTACTACACACAGCAGACAGATGAGCGAAATAGTGCGAGTTCTGACCCTTCTTATCTTTCTTCATCGTTATCTGTTAACTCCCCACCTCTCTCATTTTGCAAATTCTCTTATGTAGATCCCACCTACAGACACATGTAATTGGCACTTACACCGAAGCACACATCCACCGCTCTGTGCTCACTGCTCAGGCCTAGTTCTCATTTTCTTGTTGCAGCCTTTATCCCAAGAACTCTTAGATAGGTCGACCAACAAGCTGCTGTTGTTGACTGACATCTGTTGCAATCCCGAAACTCGGACACAAGATTCTATTGTGCTCTCGACATCCTTACTAGCTAGCGGATATATATATATATATATATATATATATATATATATGGCAGGAGATTTCAATGCACATATAAGATTGGAAGCACGCCTTGGTGGAATGTTAAGTCTTAACGCGGTGATAATGGTGGTGACAGATGGTGTTGAAAGATTAATCCTCTTAGATATTCCTAACCGTAGGAGGACGTCTTTGAATTTCGTAAACACTTTTCGCGTCCTTCATTCTCATACCCCGGTTGGGTTGAAGTATACAATGAATTGTTCAGAAGCCTTCTGACAAATTGTGGAGTTCGTCAGGGTTATTTCCTCTCTCCTTTTTTTGTTCAATTGAGTAAACATTTCAAGAAATCATGTCTGGAGAGAGATCAATGGACTTGGATAATGCGGATAGGATCGTCTAGTTGTTTGTGTTTGTCCGGTCCGCCCCAAGTACTTTACACAGGATATAGGAAATGATCCCATTTGTTGGTGTGTTTATCGTCTCAAAGTGAAACTTCCTTTTTTCGAAGGTCTCCATCATCTTACGTTCCTTCAAAATTCCAAAATGGAATGGTTGACTGTTGGATAATGCGGATAGGATCGTCTAGTTGTTTGAGGGTTGTTTGTCCGCCCCAAGTACTTTACACAGGATATAGGAAATGATCCCATTTGTTGGTGTGTTTATCGTCTCAAAGTGAAACTTCCTTTTTTCGAAGGTCTCCATCATCTTACGTTCCTTCAAAATTCCAAAATGGAATGGTTGACTGCGTGAATAATCAGGGTGCTAGCGCAACAGACCAGCTTGTATCATTTATGGCATCAGAACCTATTTTTACGGGAACTAAAGGGCCCTGGATACAAGACTACAGCGCACTTTCGGTTCCCGGATGTCACCCAAAGGAAGAATGAGGGCTGAGATAATGTCAGATTGCCCAATCTTATACAAGAGCACTAGAGATGCAGAAGTCCGGTTCGAACCATGGATCTTCCCTTTGCCGCTCAGCCATCTCGAACCCCAACTGTAAGAGATTTGGACCTTGCAATTCTATGGCCTTGAGACCGCAGTTGCCGTAGCAACAGCTAACTGGATTCAGCGAGTACGCAAAGCACTGGTGAGCAGGCGACGACTCGGCAACGAATCTGAATCGTTATAGCAGAAGATAAAAATTAACAGGCTGACGTGGCTGGCGCATGTGTTACGTATGTTTAGTCAGAAAAGCGCTGTCCGTTCAAAGGGACTGTTCTCGAAAGGTTCACTGGAGACAAACCATGGCATGGCAGCGTGAAATAAAAACAGCTACAGTCAAACTGAGTGTTGTGGGAGCTTCGCTTGATCGTTTTCGCTTTGACCCAAGGGATCCTGCCTGCACCTGGTTGGAAACCTTACAGGACATTGTATTCAACCGAGCCAAGTGACGGGCACGCTGTTGTTTCTTAGCAGGACTGCCAAGCTAAGGTATATCTGTTCTTGTGCACTGAGCTAACGTTGGTTGAGGTTCGCGAAAAACTCTGGGTTAATTGTGTCTTAATCCAAAGCGATTTTCAGATCTGTGTTTATTTAGACACGTTATTTTTGGTTGCTTTCCCTGGGGACATAAAGGCATTTAGCCCGACGTACCTATCCCTAACTTGCATCTTTTACTAAGGTCTTCTTCCCTCGTGACTATATGACAGTTAAGCACTAGTCCGTAATGCTGCTGTATTGCTGTCAGTGGTGATGATGCTGGTGAGTGGTGGTGCATCTGGCTTCTCTGGATGGAATTCTGACGAAAGCGGCTACTAAGCTATCGCAATTAAATCAATGTCGCGAGTTCTTTGAGTTTATACGGCAGTGAACCTGGATGGTGGTCTTGACGAAAGTGATAGGTCTGATCTAACTAAAAGTTGTAGCTGACTGATGTCATCAGAAAGTAAATATCGGGTCCACATTTGAAATCTATTTGAAATAATTCCATGCTAAATCTGCGTCCCAATGGAAATCAGTGCTAAGCTGCGGAAATGACATTCGGTTTCATATCAAACGCACCAGACAAGCCCTATACATCACCGTGAATATCCACGAGAATTGAGAGACCAACTGTGCTGTTAAATCTGTCCACTTACTACTCGGTTGTTTCATTATACCTTACCCAGTCCCTTGGGCTCTACTCAGTTTGCACCGTTGGCATCCAGATCAGTGCCACGGTACGGTATATTCATACGTCGTTAGCTGTTTTACCGGTATCTGCGTTAGACTTTCGACACTATCCTCCTTTACAAATTCACCCATTCTGCATCTCTCATCTCTCTTTCGAATCCGTAGCACAGAAGCTCATCTTTCGCTCAGTGTTGGTATGGCCGTAGCTGCTTCTTAGTGGTGATGCGATCGTTGATGTTTCTGTTAAGTTTCAATTTTGAATTATAGGTAGTGCTCCAGGCCATATAATTTGGGGCGAGGTGGATCAGTGGTTAGAGCGCGACCGACCGGAAGGTCCATGATTCGAACCCGATCTCCGTCTCTCGACTTCCCCTGTCTAGGCTTGGGAAACCTTGGGTATCCCAGCCCTCGTACTTCCTTTGGGCGGCATGGCAGCTAGTCACCGAAGGGCTGTTACACCCGAACTTTTTATTTTGTTTTTACGTTGGAGTGTGTGACAGGACCCAGACTAACCTAGCAATGCTTGCTGGTGCATAAATTAGCCTACAGCAAAGAAAGAAAGTACCAGACTAACCTAAATAACTGGTAACATGCTCACCTCGCATGCCAGATTTCCAGTGTTCAACTCCTATCACAACCAAAAATGGGCACTGTTGATGAGCCTCAATAAGAACTAAACTCGACTCCAGTAAGTGCTGTCCATTTTGTGAACTAACCAGGATAATTACGCTACGGCAGGACGAAGATGGTTCGAGTGAGAGTAACCCAAATACGGCTACCTAAATCAGAATATTGTGAAATGGTCCTTACGCAATAAAAGTGCCCTCTGGGAGTGACAGTAAATAATCGAGCTCTAACAGTTCTCGTTAGCAATTCATACCTGCTTAGTGCAACTCTTCCAAAAAACGGAATACTCTGGCATAGCGAAGGAAACGTTGTGCAAATTCGCACTATTCCTGAGAGAAACAGAACGAAGCTTACCAGGTAAGTCTGTAAATAACACCTGACAGATAATATTCAAATTATTCGCTGTAATGTCTCCATACATTCCGACTAAAATGAATGGCTACTGTTCGTTTGTTCTATCCATGGAACCTCTCATGACAGCTTCGGCTCAAAAGGTCTACAATCAAAGAACCGGGCTCGGCGCGCGGACTGCATCTGGTGCTTAGAAGACCATACGATGCCAGTAAAACACAACCAGCCTTGTTAAGCGTTGAGACACGTCCACCCGTTTTGCAGGTAACAGAATAATCGTTGAATTTCATTTTTACTGTTTTCAGCTTGCTTTTTGAAGTCTGCCTTTGTTCGTAATTCCAGTAGGACCAGTATACAGTATATTGTGACTAGTACGCAAAGTTCGGTGACTAAAAAATATGGAAAATGGGCATCCGAATAGGATTCCAAATTCTAAAACAATTCTCGTACCTCTAAATCAGTACACCAATTATTGCACTGTGTAAAAGATTCAACTGTGCACCTTTTAACTGAAAAAAAAAACATTTTCAGCACATCTTTATCCCTCCTCTACTGATGTAGCCGACAACCACTTCTATTAGTGAACTAGGCGAATTCTTAATTAGAAAAATTGTCTCCCGAAAAAGTTTTATGGCTAGTCTGGCTTGAGTCATCCTCAGTTATGACCCCATGATCTCTTTGTCATATCGAGTGTTGTCTGCAGAATATCAGGTGAACAGAGCACAGTATATATGTTTCGTACTCGTTTAGAGTAATTTACAAATTAACCGGCCAACCCATGACTTGGCACGGGAGTATGAAAGAGACCACGAAATTCTTGGGTGCTGTCGGTACTACTCGCCTTCCAAGATGGGAACAGCGTGATCCCCACTGTGACTGGTTGGAGACACTGCCAACCGATGCCAGTGGCGATCTTGTTGTCAGTTTCTATATAGATTGCCTAAGTGAATGTCTGGAGGTGTAGGCACCTCGGAATGATCGTGTTAAGCTAGCACTAAGTCCCTCCCCCATCCACCTCTTTTCTTTTCTTTACAATAAGGCTTTCAAATAAGTCATGGTTGTACGGCAGTGAAGCATCGGTGTTGAACACTGATGTCATGCTGGATGATGATGATGATGATATTTGGAGAAGTTTCTAATATTCCACGAGTTTTTTTCTGAAAGGTTCGAATGTGATTGAGGAGATCACTGTAAAATACCAGAAGGCTCTAAGAAAACTGAAAACTGTTTAATCATGCTGTGGAACATCTGTTTGAGATGCACTCACTTAATGGAAGGGTGGTTAGTTGAGAGTGCATTCTCTGACACCTGAAACCTACCAAAACGCTCTGAGTCATTAAGATTACAAATATCGAGGTGCGAGCAAGTGGAGTAGAAATATTTAAGACAAAGTCTCATTCTGATGTTGAACATAACGGTATTCCACTTACCCACACCCGAACAGAAGACGAAAAGACTGCCTTGACGTGTGACATTGAATGACGGTAACACAGTATCATCCCCACTTTTAATAAATCTCACCTGATTCCTGAATTATGAATCACTATATCAATATCGAATAAGTCACGCTCAATCTGGAATTATTTGTATCAGTCAAAACACAATTCACTAGAAATATATTTTCCGACCGAGCTTATTGAATAGAAAATCAGTAATAATATAAAACTCACTTTTTCAGTCCATGAATTGGCGATAAGTCTCATCTAAGTATTCTTTACACTCAATCGCCTTGCTTGTGTGGCTTTTGCTTTTTTGGTACAATGTTGATTGTCTTTGTAAATCCGCCATACACTGTAATGAATAATGGTCTAAATCACCGGTGTTTCACCAATTCATCATTGCCAGTTCATCGCCAGTTCACTTTATGCCGAGGCTAGTTTATCTCCGGAGAAATGTCATCACCAGACCAACTTATTACGCATACAAGTGCCTCGTGATTGCACTAGCGTTGGAATGCCCACGGAGTGTGCTTGCACTCAAGCAACACGTATCACCAGTCTGTTGGCGGTAGAAAAACAGCCAAACATGGCATCAAATGCTCAGCTGAGAAAGTCAAGTACGATATCATAGTCTTCTCGGACATTGCTGAGCTTTCATATGGTCAGTGCTGGTGCCATGATACAAACAAGAAGTTAGTCTGTGAACCAGAGTGTGGGTTGGAAGGAGTCCAGTACACTGTCTTTGGCAAGTATCCATGTCCAACATTCAGGATTGTAATACTGTCCATACCTCCAACAACTCTCAAAAGTGTACTCTGCTTAAGGAATAGATGTCCACCGACAAATAGCCCCAGATTCTCCTTTGAAAACCATTCCTAGCTAACCTTCTAGAGGCATTCTCACGAAGACGTACACCAAATAGCACTGAAGACTGCTGAATTCTGCTCTTGATAGCGCATTAGTGGTCTATGAGTTTGTCCTGTCGTTACACATCCGTGTCCTTCCATCTGTCTTCCTTATTAGCACAAGTTTTTGTTCAAAGCACCAAAAATCCGACCTGACTTGGATTCTAGCTGATGTCCCTAAATGCATGGATAACACACAGATGCACTTAGCAACAAAATAACAGTCGTGCATTCGAAAAACCAACAAATTAGTGGGAGGGCAGACGTTGGGAAATACAACGAATGTGCTTTTCTGTGTTGGTCGAAAGTTGGTAAAGAAAGAGAGTAAAGAAAGAGATGAACATATCAGGACCATCGCTGCTCTTAATTTCCCAAGAACTAATAAGATGAAGAGAAGAAGCCCCATTTGGAATGTGTCTGAATGAAGTTAGGTGGTGGGTGATAGAGTATAAACCTCATCAAGATCATTTCGTTTGATGACAAATCGGCTGGCGATCAAAGTGACTCGTGACAAATTAGTTGATAAAACGAGCAAGCGATAAATTGGCTTTCCGTAGAGTGACGAGCGAATATTTAGCCTACAATTGAATGACGACGATCGGCTGCCATTTCGTCAGGGGGGCTTTAAGGAATGAGCGTGAGACGGGCCATACACTTGCAATAAAGGAAGTGTTTTGTGTTGGATGGAGCGTATAACCTGTTTTAATGCATCCTGCACCTGTTGGATCTCAAAACCTGCTAGATTGGACTTCGGGTTTCAAAATCGGTGAAAGTGTGTGAGATGTGAAATTACCCATTTTATTGTTAAGGCTACAATAAGAAAGGAAATGACGATAGTGTTAGGCTAAAGTTGGACCAGTCTGCTAGATGAAACAGCTATTTCAAAACTATACAATGAACTTCGCTGAGCAATCTTTGGAGTACACTCATGCTTCTTCAGTCTGATTTCTCGTTCACTGACAGTGCTTGCACAGCCTTAAGAATTCGTCAGTCAGTTTTTTTTCAATTTCTTGAGGATTTTTCTCAGTATACACAGTTAGAACTAGCTGATTTTAGCTGAGGAACCTGACACGAAACGGACTGTAATGGAATTTCTTAGATATCAGTTGTGCGATCACATAATTTCTTATTCCGGTGCTTATCTAGGACGGTCGGCCTATAAGCCACATCACACAAAGCATACATAAAGCAAACATATAACGAAAGGTCCAGAGTAACTGGGAAAGTGCAGTGGGTTATAAGAATAGTGCAGTGTTTCCTCTAATCAGTGCCGAATTCATATGGCCCTGGGAGTAGTTGGAATGATGAATATGCCAGTCCATGTTCAGTCATTTGTATGTGGTTTATGTCCGGCCACAGTAAACAAAAGGACATTTGCTTTCAGTCCTGGGATGACCGGCTCTTCTTGAGACAGCCTCAGTCACAAGCAAGCAGACGTGATGCCCGACAGGCGGTAGCTGCGGATGGATTTCACATACTGATTAGCCGAGCGGCCAAAAACGAAGAAGATGGCTCCTTTTCTACTGACGACATCTACAAGACAAGCAGTAGTCGATCTGCTGCACGGTTCGGCGTGCGCTACGGGCAGTCAATTAGTGTCAGCCTAAATCAGTTTGTAAGTTCGGGATACACATTTTTTTCATTTGTTTGCTCTGCCCAACGCTGTTGCGGTTTTTAAATGGATATACTATTCAAACGTAGAACCTAGGCAGTTCACCTAATGATCAAGTCGCTCCTGATTTCTCAAGCACTTTTCAACTATAGTGAAGTATCATTACGTCACCAGCTGTTCCAGACTGAAAGCCTATTAGATAGGTAGGAAAAGGGCTGAATGCAGAACTCTAGGTCTTTTGTACTCGATTTCACTATTACTCACTGTCATTTCTTAAAATACAAGAAACAAAAACTATGTATGCATGTCGGTTCCATGTAGCAGCGCAGAGTACGTATATATCTAAAGCATTATGTTATTCGCAGTGTCAGAAAACATCAGTTGTAGACGATAACTTGTGTTACATCACCTCTCTCCAGACGCCATCTCATCTATCCCACCTTTTTTATTACCAAACAGACAGCTTATGAACCCTAGGTAAAAAAGGCTGACAGATACGTTTGATGAAGTTCAAATATGCCTGTGTTTTATGGCTACCAGTCCGGATCACCACTGCATAGTTGCATATTTGCCGTACCAATGACTACTCCGAGTAGCTGAAAAAAGCCTGTAGCCCCGACATAATGGGGACTACTGGTTAACCGTCAGGCCAATCTTGAGCAGCTTACGAAAATACAAGCTAGGCTGTTTCCCCGGTAGTAGAGCTCCTTTGGTTAGTTGTTAGCCCGTGATATACACCCCAGCACAAAGTATCCCTAGTCATAACAAGTTTGATCCAAGCATCATATTCACTGCTAGGAACGGTGGCGGCGCGGTCATCTACAGCCACGGAATTGTCGTCTATCAATAAAAGCATCGATTTCCTTACCAACTCTGAACCAGTGAAGACTTAGAAGTAGGTAACGATTGTTCTCAGGAAATGGAGTGAAGAATGCTGTGGAACGTATTGAGGCTACTATCAAAATGATTCATGTTAAGCTTCCTGTGCTTGACTGAAGATGTTGAAAACTGTACCTCCGAAACAGCGCATGGTGCTCTCACCCCGACGGCCGCTATTGGGATGATCCAGCTTGGCGTTCGAGCCGTAGACAGCTTGGATTTTTTCTCCATAATGTTTCGGTCACGACTAGTAGCTTTCTTGCTTGTTCTTGCCAAAAACACATCGCAATACAAAATAGGTTTGCAGTGTGGCTGAGCTGTTTGGAACCGTTAAAAACTGACATCACTCGCTACTTGATCTATATATCAGGGTACAGTTGTATTTTTGATCAGGTTCGTAAGAACACCTAGAAGACAGGTTGCCAGCGATTTTTGAGGTTATCATGCGGTAATTCAGTGAATGGCAATCAATCTACTAACAATCTATGCCGGTTTGTTAGATAACGACATACGTTGGCACAGAATTATGAAAGTAATTCCTGGTAAACTCAACTGTGCTGTTCATTGCCGTCTCCCTGGGTGGGGACCACGAGACGGGACACATACATTGTTACAGCTATTGGCAGACGCTGACCCAGTCGCGCCCTCAATGGCGTTCGCGCATCCAAGCGATTGTCTTCGAAGCATTGTCCCCTCCCTGTCAGTGAAAAGTCCACTGACAACCCTTTTCTACGCATTAGTTGTATCGGCTACCGCAGCTATCTACCCCACCAACGAAATAATGGTAGCTAGAACCATCTTGCGAAAATTATGCGGTTTTTACAGCTGATGGTGATGACGTTTTTTAGTATGGTGGCCACTGGTATATCAAATTGTTTATAATGCATAATTTAGAACCATGTGATCTGTGGGTTTGGCTAGTTTGATCGATGCTTTCTTTCAGCAAGAATAGGAAGTTAACATTGAAAGTAAAGTTGCGAACTTTTATGGCGCTTGCGCAGGCTAAAGTGACACAAGCAACCGTGATACTTCCAATACGGCGGTAAAGAATGTCACCAGAAAATGACACCATGGCGTGGGCAACAGCCAACATTCAAATTTTATCGGTTAAGGCAACCGCTAAGATATGACAACCATGTCAGATCAAAGTTGGGGGGCCTTATACATCGGAGAGAAGAAAACGGATAATTCCAAATCAATAAGAATATCGTGAGTGAGAAGACCTTGAAGCTAGCTGGAGCCTTGAAAACAGTAATTCAGAACTTCCTAGGGATGGCTTCGCCATTGGTACTAGAGATATCCTGTTACTCTTTTCAAACAATGGAAATTTGACGTATGTTTCCTGACAACATATGTGACGAAAGGCAGTCAGTGCCAGTTGATATTGTCGAAAACTATCGTCCGCGTGCTGGCAGGATACGATTTTCAGAATTTTTTCACCGTCGATGAAACCGTTCTACATTAAAAAGCGCTGCCGGAGCGGATATTCGAAAGGTGTTGGTTTCCAGCTTTTGGCTATGGGTATCGGCTACCGCCAACAATGCGTAGCTATCTACCCCATCCCCCGAATCATCGGTGAACGAAACTGTGGCAGCTATAACCACTACGTGACAATTAAGCGGTTTATACACCTGATAATGTTGGTGGTAATAATGAGAAGATCAAGTCGTCTTGTTGGAATGTGCAAGTATGGCCTACGAGAATGTTCGGTTCATGGGCAAGTGAGGACCTTTCAGAAATTAGTTCGCTTTTACTTCTCTTGGTATCCATGTATTTAATTGCTCCTAGTTCGAACTAAAGAGGATTGTGATCTTTTCGGATTTCGATGCTTACGACAGTGCTAAGAGCCGTCCCACAAACGTTCACTTTCATGGAGCTTGATCAATAAATATCCGCGTTGTTAGTGTTCCAGCTAGAATCCGCCCATGCACACGTAAGTCAACCAGGCGATCAATGAATTAACAACTTTATGCCCGAAATGTATTCATATTATATCTCCTATCTGACCGACAATTTTCGTGCAGCTCCACAGTTTCCAGTGAACTACAAAATTAGCTAGCGAATGATGGTTATGAGGAACAAAGTGGACCTATGACTTCTTAATGATGTTTATGGAAGGTTTGCATGATGCGAACTAATTTTCCCATGATCAGGAAAATACGATAATCTGCTGACCGACAATTTTCGTGCAGCTCCACAGTTTCCAGTGAACTACAAAATTAGCTAGCGAATGATGGTTATGAGGAACAAAGTGGACCTATGACTTCTTAATGATGTTTATGGAAGGTTTGCATGATGCGAACTAATTTTCCCATGATCAGGAAAATACTGAAGATAATCTGCGATTCATCCAATGTGAGTGGTTGATATGAAAAAAGAGTAACCTACTAATCTGTGCGCATGCTGTTTCGGTAACTGCTTCATTTTGAAGTGGCATCTCTCACATAGAACATTCCAAATCGGATCAACACATCTGATACGTGGTCAGAGATGGGGTCGTCCGAATGAGTAACAGCTGCCTCATATCAGACAGCATGCGAGACACTACTGATCTGTAGCTGTAGTGGTGGCCAGAGACGCTGGGCCGCTGAGTTTCACCTCATAGTCGGAATATCGTGGAAGATGCCATATGCCTTACCTATTCATCAAATGATTGAACAGGTAGTGGCTATCGTCTTTCCCCCAGTACATTCAGCTCCTTAAATGAAATCGTATTCACAGAGTGTGTTTTAGGTCGATAATTCATCTGCTAATAGCTGGACCGAAATTAGCCCGGAGTCTAAACGAATGAAGATTTCAACGGCATTGTGCACGTCAGTCGCGGCTTCTTAAAAACATCTCACGACAGTCGCAGCAGCCTTGTCCTCTTAGAATGGCAAGCAGCTAACTAACCAATAAACGAATGAATAAATAAATGGTCACCTGGATAAATAAATAAGCAAATGAAAAAATAAATGATATGTTCGGTCAACCCTCGAATCGGCCAAATCGCTTTGATCTTTCTTGAGGGTTTAATTCAATTGATCATTATGGGTGGCCATTTTTAAGAGACACACTGCTTTGGAATGTGCTTCCGTGTTCACTGCAAGAAGTTCCAAACCAGCATAAATTGGCAGGGGTATTGCTAAAGATGCGCAATTTTTATTATAAGGCCCTATATTTTTTGCTTCAATTTGAAAGAATGTCATACTCATTAAGGAAGTGCTTCAAAATTTACACACTGTAGTAGCTTACCTACGCAATATGTAATTCCGTTCGTTATCTGCCGAAAGCAGACTGCCGATTGCCAAAATGTGGACAGTTTTGCATGAGTAAAATGTGTGTTTGTTCGCTGAGCTGAGTGATTCAGGCCACACTTTACGCACACCGACTTTCGGCCTGCTGAGACGAGCACTGTTTTCTGTGTATACTTTGAAGTGGTTAAAACCTAAAAGTGGACACAATTTGGCTTGGCTGAAAGGAATGAAGCATGTTACGAAATGTTTGGGTGTCGCTAGTGCTGTCCAACTTCCAGGATGGGGTCCACGTGACCTTCCCGGGGCTTGGCTGGAGACAATGTACGATATGGCGGCTAAATCGGTGCCGATGGCTTTCATACTGTTAGTTTCTATCTAGACTGAGTACTGGAGGTGTACGCATCTGGGAATTTTGTAGTGGACTAGCCCTAAATCCACCTCACAGCCCAATCTCTTCCTTCTTTTTCGACTATGAGGCTATGAAGAACTCGCGCTCTCATCTGGTGTTGCCGTCAGGAATGATGATGATGACCTTTCCTTTTTGTATTTTATGTTTTTTACTCGTGGCTGTGATAAAAAATCATCAGCATTTCACGTCCCCAAACCACTGAAATCGGCTACTAAGCTGCTATTCAACGTGCATATCTGTGACTAAAAACAATGCTCGACTGGACGTCCTATTCGCCAGAAAGCTTGCATATTCTCTCAAATAGAATCTTTTTGACACAGTCAGTCGCGCAAGTTAACATAGGAAGAAACGCGTCTGACTGACGAGGAAAGGAAATGTCAACACACTTCATGTAGAGTGTCCTGCGATAATCACTTGCACTTCACCTGTTCGCACGACATTTTGTGTTTTTATGTCACCGGCGGAAAAGATTTCACATTCTTTTGACCCAAGTAGGTCAGGTGAATATCTACCGTGCCATTCGGGAGCCTATCAGGGCCGAACTATGATCCACATCAACAGAAAATTGTTCACACATTTTATACTCCATTTTCAGCAGACGGCAATACTGCACAGCATCACTAGTTCGCCTCATGTCAGGTTGTTAAATACCGTAAATTAATGATTAGAATTCCCAAATCACATTTTTGCCCTAATATGTTTTGCTTTAAAAGATAATCTGATTTTATATTAACAGGTCCATAAACGGCTCACTTCAGTCTACCGCCCATGCAAACGTCGATTTCCGAAAGAAAACTATCTGGAACTCTCCAGTTACATCATGTCTGGTGGATTCGCTCGCCGCTACTTTGAACTGAGCTACACAAAAAGCAATTGCGTCGCGTACTATCGTCAGAAAGTGATGTATCGTCTTTGCCGCTGCTTTTCCGAAGATTACATGGTTCCACTGAGAATGGCAAGTGAACTACTGAAGCTGGGATTCTGTCATTCGCCTTCACCAGGCGTCGAACCCGGATCAGATTTATTCATGAGGCGCGTTGCTTGTCATGATAGTGTGGCCTCTATGACCGGTGACGAGGTCAGTCTGTGACGCCCATACTTTTTCTGGTTTTAGGTTGTACCATATTGACGCTTTTTGTAACGCGTAAAAATGGACGAAGGTTTGAGTAGGAAAACATAACTGCACATGAGACATGTGTAAACTTAGGAATGAACCAGCCTACTAGCACGGAGGCGCTTGAACTTAGCTATTTCGTCCTCTTTTGAAACAGTGCTAATATGCATTTGTAGCATTGGTATGCTGTTTCAAGTATAGCACAAGATTGATCGCTTAATTTTCTCCATAACTGCAGAGCTATATTTGAGGGCGTATCTATGGTGTTACGTCCGTCTGACCAAGCACGTCATTCCATACAAAATAGGTGTGGGAAAAACGGAGAGTTGTTTGCACTTGCAAATGATACGTCGAAAATCGACATCAAATCGGCAACAAATCAAGCCAGTTAAAGCTGCTAGAAACACTTTGCGGAGCTTCCGTAGCTCATCAGATGTCTGAAAACTCAAATCCACAACCTATGGTCGATACATTTAGTCTCACGAGTCATGAGCCAAGATACTTCAGGCAATCGAGCTCGAGGTTTACGCTTCACCAACTCTGTTTTAAATTCCAAAGGTCGCGGTACCAAACAATTAATATCCAGGACTTCCTTGCTCAAGACAAAGGCTTTAATCTCTGCACTGAGCCACCACACTGGCTGCTGGCCATGTCTCAAAGGTCACTTATACATGCTGTTTCATTGAGAGAAAACGTGAAAAGCTGTCATCATTGAGTGTCTAATCAGTATTTATTTCTGCTTTGTTGCTGACCGGTAGAAGATTTGTCTTCCATCGTCGATCTTCCTTCATGTCATCCAGTTTTCACCTGAATGTCTTTGATCACGAAAATCTCACTTCACAGATACTGAGCCTAAACTTTCCAAAATCCTGGAAAGTAGCCCTGGTGATCAGACTGACCGACGAAATACAACGCTACTGGTTGTGCGGCAGGTATTGTGAAGAAGTCGTCAGTGAAGCCGATATAATACAACGACATGAAATTCCGACTGATCTCCCTCCATCACTCACCGGATTTTCCAATATTACAAAAAAAAGTGATCTGGTGGCAATAACAATCTATGCCAACGCAGCACGAGTCCGCGTTATCAGTGAAGGTGAGCAGGCGAACATTTTCAACCTTATTGCATCCATTGGCGGAACATTTGGACTTTACCTGGGTTTGTCCGGAGTGACTCTTTTTGAAATCATCGAAGCACTTGCATTGTTGCTGATCACCACTCCAGCGCTGTGCCGCATGAATGCACGCAGAATACGGATGAGAAGGCGCGCGCGCGTAATAAGGAACCTCGCTGTTGAACGTTTGGTTGACTGGAAATCATCAGCGGCGAAAAAGAATGTGAACGCAGCAACATAATGTACCGCAGTAAAGTTGACCTGTGAAGCAGTAGGTCAGGTTTATCCCAAAGTGTACATATTGGGAATCACAAACGGTCACATACAAAACTATGTGTTAAATGCTGGTATCAGATTATTCTTGGCTCACTCACGTGTTTTGGTAAGGGAGACGATTGGTTACGCCAGCCTAAGGATAAAGCGATCTCTGCTTCCGAGATTCACGAGGTTATTTCACTTGACGCTTTTTTATTTAGAACATTGATCTGAGGTTCATGGCTGATGAAACAAGAAGCCCAGTATGATCTTATTCCTGCAAGGGAAGACAACGACTTGTGACAGGGCTCGCCAGTGGGCAATTTTGAGCTCCCAACAGCGTGAGTAGTATAGGAAAAGGTGAAGCCAAATACCAGTGATTTTCAGTGCTGTGAATGAGTATGATCTTATTCCTGCAAGGGAAGACAGTGGCTTGTGACAGGGCTCGCCAGTGGGCAGTTTTGAGCTCCCAACAGCGTAAGTAGTATAGGAAAAGGTGAAGCCGAATACCAGTGATTTTCAGTGTTGTGAATGGGCTCAATGAAACGTAAAGGAGGCAGGAGGAAGGACACTCAAATAAACAAGGGACATGAGGGTCAACTACGCATATACTTACACTAAGCATAATGTGATGGCAGCCATGTCATTTATTTAGACGACAAGCTGTCAAGTTGCGTGTAAATTAGGAGCCACGAGTATGCTATTCTTTCCGGGATTTCCGTTCCTTGTATATACATAACACAATAAGGTTGCTGAAAACTCTCCGACATCCAGAGACGTGTTTCATCCTTCTTGAGACTCATCAGGTAGGCGCAATCCCCAAGTTCCGATCAACCTCGTGTTCTACCTGAAACTTAATTAGACGGAAGTTGCCAACTACACTCATTTGCTTACTAATTTCGTTATAATGGGAGGCCCAGATGAATCCAGCTGGATGTTTCTTTTATGATGGACTTCTTCAACCGAATGTTCTGCCCCACTCTTCACCTCGTGCGATATTCGAGTTAACACAATACACTGTCTAGAGGGTTACGCACTATTCACAGGGAAAGAAATAAGAGCGACCGATAAATTTCAACTCAGTTGCGAGGGACCGGATAGACAGCATGCGATACAGGGGCTAGATCTTTGGAATGTTTTTGGATGTTAATGTCCTCGCTTATGTGTACTCAGAATGCCTGTGCTTCCTGGTGTGTATCAAAAAATGACGTATTCAATTACCGATTTTGATCATTCGCAGGATCACCTCGTGTTTTATCCTTCATTAGGTAAGCGTTGTTCCAATGGAGTTCCCGTCAGCCTTATGCCCCATTCGAACTCACTTTGTATGCCATTCGTGGAATGTACTCATTTTCGGACGTATTTCGTTTTAACGGATACAAATGAATCCCAGCCGTTTGACTTGTTTATGATAGAAAGATTCAGCTGAACCCAGTTAAGTCTCCCATTAAAGCCCATTTATGTTCGCATGCTCTTTAAGGCGTACCGTAACACTTCACTTAGCGACTTCATCTGTGCTGATCCGTACTGAACAAACCAATCACCAGCTATGCAACAGGGCAAGAATTCTTAGCGTTTTTTTCACGTTATCAGCTGACATGTTTGAACAAAAAGCTGTATTCCTACTGTCCTACCCAAACAGATTTGTTATTGAATAGGGTAAAACGAGGTAAGGACTCTTTACCCTTTCAATATCAGAGTCCGAAAAACCAAGCAAACTTGTACGCTAACTGAACAATAAGCATTCACGATTTTCCTTCTGAGATCTACGTCAAATGAACATTTTTCAGTATCAAGGGAAGAATTTTGATGATCTCTTTCCGACATTTCAGGGTTACAGACGCGATAATGCATTCAATTGCTCCTAAGTTTATCACATTTCGTAGGACCCACTGTTAGCTGCCTCATGAGATTCACGCAGCGAATGACACAAAGTAGGGATCGAGGGAACGCACCGTCTGGCTTGGTTGGTTTGTAGTGTTGATAGTATTGGTACAGTAATTTCCTTCCCTATCCCCTATCGTGGAGAGCGACCTGCAAACGCAATGAAGTGTTCTGTGCTGAATTCAATCCAACGCGTGTGATAAACCAAAGGAATACATCGTTCAAACCAGGCTGATATGTTTCATGTACCCCGTTATATGTAATAAAATGTTTTATGCAGGCTGTGCATTTTAACTTGCCTTCTTTATCCTGAAGATGATGAGCGCTTTATGAGTGCCTGCAAATTAATTTTATATACCACAGTCTAATCTGGTGTATGTGAGGTCGCGAATGTAAACTAATTATCAGATGCGGTTGAACGCACAAGGAATTATGTGTGACTGACTGGATTTTAAGATTCATGCGACCTTGGAAAAGGTTCGAACCAATTTGATATAAGGTTGTAGAAAATGGTATCTGTGAGTGACGGATCCAAGGCAAGTTTACATGTTCTATGTCTCAGGATCGCAGTAGGCGTCCGTGTTAACAAAGTGGGCTCTAAGGCGTCGACGGTGTTTAATTGGGTTCAGGAACACCCACCGGTCTGCTTCTGCTAGTATTCCTTTGAGGCAGTGCTGACTTTATTTACCAGATAGATGAATCCATTCATGGCTCATCACAAGTGGCATGAATGCGGTTGCATCAGTGAATTGTATTGTGACTATTGAAGCTAAAATAGGAGAAGGTCAAGAAACTGAACCATAATTTTCAGCTGAGTTTGCCATTAACCACTGCGATTTTTGTCATCTCCCGACACCTGTTATTCATGGACGCCAATGTATTCACGCCTACGTGCGGTTATTATATATCATCACCAGTTTAATTAATGAATCAGATAAACAGCACAGATCGAACGCGCTACCCTCAGGGGCGCCTGAGGAATAGACCACCTCATACGCCACGTGAGGAACTGTTTTAAAAGCGTCCAACTCAAATACCGACGATAGAAAAATAATCAACTGCGAAAGAATCACAACACTAACTAAAAGGGCTTCAAAGTTTGCTATGTGTCATTCGTCATCTTCGATTGTGGCAGGACTCGCAGTTCATACATGTTCCACTACATCATGCTGTACGAAACCATATTATCACATCTGAGGGTGAAAACATATTCACACTCGATGGATATAATTGGTTTATCCGAGTTCTCAACTGACAGCCCAGCACCTGACCCCGCAAAGAACGACTATTGTCAATAGCGTCCTCCCCGGCTGGGAACTAAGTAGGTGAGTAAATTGAGCCAGCTGACGGTGTATGTGTTCTGTTTGTTTGGAGGTGTTAAAAACTCACCGGACTAACACATCCCAATGCACAAACAAACTCGAAAAACTAGCTTCATCTCTCCCTGGAGCCATACCCATTAAACAATATAAGAACGCATTTACAACACCATCAGTAAATTAGAACGCAGTTGCACAGTGAGGCCGAAGTTTGATATCCATGAATGCCATTTAGTATAAGCTTACTTTTTCCGACCTTGTTATCGGTCTCAGCCAACCCACTAGGCCTGCCCGGGGCCCGTCAACAAAGCGGTGCATTTATTATTTCGATGGATCGCCATTAATATAATGTCCTCTTGTCGGTTGCGACAGACATGCTCACTTTCATCACTCTCATTGTCGCATTGTTTGGTACTCCGGTTAGTTCAGATGATAGGATAAACTACATCGCGTGAATTTCATTTAGTGTTATGGTAACTAGCCACCAGGTTGGGATCATTTCTGGGTTTTCTAAAGGAGATCCATGTGTATGGATAGCGTAATTGCTACTTCTATTCACACGCTGAGTAGAGAATAACTACGAGCATGGAGGGCACAAGAAGTCAGATTTTATATGTAGTATAATTCTGAACCCGGATTCCACTCCAGGTATGTCCGTAACGGGGTGCGCTGTCGTCCAATTCCATATACTCCAAATGGTTTATACAGTTCCATATCCAATTTCAGCAACATCGACAAAGAAAAATATACTCCTACTGCAATAAAAGCCATGTCAGTCTACAGCAGTCTACGGAGTGCAAGCTCGGTTGTACAGAAACATTCACATACCACCGGAAACGAAAATAGACTGGAAAAACTGAGGTAACCTCGTGAATATTCCGCTTGTTCGATGAAACTAATATTGCTTTAGTCAAACCTTACAGCTGTTACGCCTGGAGAACGAACTGTTCGAAGGCTACATCAGACGGAATGCTATATGTGTTGATTCTGCTAGTAAGTTATTCAGTAACAAACGTATGGAATGTTATCTATTGATTACAGCTCAAAAGACACCAGGGGAGAGCACTTGGATCCACCAATTGCGAAATCAATCAGTCTTGTCAGAGGTGACTACAAGACATCTGCTACTTGATATTCAGAGCAAATGTACGATTGCAAAGAAGGAGGTGGAATTTTATGAAAAGGTTATGAAGGAGGAGGAAATACAGTTCGAACTACAGTCGAACCAATACAAGGTAGCTCATCAGCAAGTGGAGAGACGTGACAGATTCACTGACCTCTAGTTCCAGCACGAACTACTTGGGATGCAGCTCGATGACATAATAAAGGGAAAAGAAAAATTGCAAAAATTCCTCAAAACGCATACGTCCAGCTGGGGGGAGATAACTTTGTCCCTTGAGAATCTACAGAATTTCATTGACAGTAACTTGAAGCAACGCGTAAGTGTGATATTCTTTCGTATCTTCTGTTTGTTCGTTCCCATTTATCTAGGTGATGGAATATAGTAAAAAGAAAGTATTGCGGTCTACACGGACAAATCTGTAATCATGGCCCCAAACGGACTGAAAACCTACCAAGTTCAAAATAAGTGAACGCTGTAATTCCGATTAGGTAAATGATGTAGAACGGCATTATACAGAAGCACTAACGAAATGGCAGAGTGACTGATAGAGAGATCGAGTAAATAGTACTATAGAGAACCATCAACATAGGAAGATAAACTGGAAGTCATCCTATAATCTTACCGTGAATGTATACTCACTAAGCTTAGCAACATGACTGAATCCGACGAGGTCTGCTGACAATAACGAACATTCACTGATGTTGACCTTCACCGAACCAAAGAGACACTTTGAATTCCCCTTGAATGGCTAATCATCATCATCATCATCAACGACAGCATGACATCAGTGCTCAACACCGATGCTTCACTGCCGTACAGCCATGACTTATTTGAAAGCCTTATTGTAAAGAAAAGAATAAAGGTGGA
>NW_008751785.1:1023733-1060226 GCF_000715545.1 Opisthorchis viverrini
AGGAGAGAGTTATTAATGGGGTTGGGAGAGGGGGAAGAAAAAGTATGTGAAGGAGAAAGAGGGGAGGTGTCAGCAGTAGCCTGTTTTCGCCTGCCCGCCCTGCTGTATGCAGCAAGTAAGGCGACCCGGCTGATGGTACCACGCGACGGCCGATGTGGCATGAGAGTATTGTTAGTTGTGTAGGTCATGGTTGTACGAGGGCTGGGATACTGCCAGGGCGCCCACACCTAGACAGGAGGACGATTAGGGTCCTCAACCAAAGCCTTTGGCTCAAAAGCCTAACCGCAAGGCAGCGGTGTTTGGCGGGAAATGCAAATGCATTACCATTTCTACGGAACAAGTCGCCACATGTTCCAACCCCCAACCTGGAGGGCCAGGAGACTGGTATGAGAGACTCTGTGAGTGGCTAATGCTAATGCATAAGATTCAAACCGGTGAAATTTTTCTTTAAGGGTTGCATATACAGTGAACTTAATTTCGGGGCTGATAAACTATCATAACTTTGTGCGATATTTTTCATACCCCAAGTTGTTCAACTGACATCAAATGGTTGTAGACGTGAATGTTTATGATGTGCGTTCACAATGTCACTACTCGTTATGACGGCAACTTTGCCTCTTGAAACGTTTTCCATCGCCTTTTTATCGTCACTCCTTTGGTACACTTCACCCAAATCGGGAGCCTTTCGTCACAAAGAATACAGAATTCAGTGTGCGTTATCATTGCCAAAAACGAACAACAGAGCCTGATGGCTTTCTTGAGGTTATGGTGAACGGCAGCACCTGAGTGCTAACAAGCGCTTCATTCGCCTGATGAAAAGACGAATAGTAATATTTGTATGATAAACTCATTCATGTCAATCAAGGTACAGGTGTGTTTGCTGATATACCCAGGTGTGAGGAACAACAAACAGTTTTGGACGAGTGTGGGTATGCGTTTCATGCGTGATATAAAGGTGCATATTTCCTTTCGGTTGTGGGTCGGAAATCGCCTTCGCATCAAGAAAAATCCCAAAACGCATGTTGGGGTCTACGTTTGTTCTCCAGTTAAGCCGTTACAATATGGACGATAATTTGAACTGTGATACCACTCGAGCGTTGGAAACTTCTTCAAGGTTGCCTACATACTGTTTTTTTGTTTTTCTTTAACATGATTGGAATATTTAAAAAAATTTACTATTCAACGCGATAGTCTGCACAAGTATGTGTGGGATACTTATCTGTCTTTAGGTCACAGGTAATTCAAGCAGATTTACTGGTGTTTTTCCTCTACAGATAGCTAAATTTGAATGTTGATAATATCCGAAGCATTGTCTCCTCTTCAAGTTCTACACTTCCTAGCTCAAGTGCTGTCTCATTTTTATTCAAACATTTAGTACGTCAAGGTGAGTGACCCTCAAGGTGGTTTGGACTGAGCGAAACCAAGATGTGAATTATTCACCAAAGAGATCTTCCCTCTTCGAATAGGATGAGCTAAATCAGTTTTTGATTTCGGGGACACCCAACAGACAATTTCTAGAGGGTCAAGTGAAAGTCTGACTATTGATGGAGCAAAATAAATTAATTTGTTGACTACGGTAATTAATTAATTAATTAATTAATTAATTAATTAATTAATTAATTAATTAATTAATTAATTAATTAATTAATTAATTAATTAATTTGTTGCTACGGCAATCCAGCAAACGACGGTGAACAGTTATCCGACGTACTGAAAAAAGGAAAAGATGCACGAAAGTGATCTGCATACTTGATCACTAGTATAAAATTCATTTCAAGCATTCATCAAATGAAAGGAATGCTAAGAACCACCGTTTGTGGGGACAAACCACTAAAACATTCAACATCGATCCATTTGATGACTATTAACTTGGTAGAAGTAGCACCCTTCTGGGATAAGATATAAGATGCATTTGTCCTTTTCGTAGTTGGGCTCTTACTCCTATACGTAACTTCGTTGTTCTCATCTTCGGCTGTAGGAAGCCGAGCTAACTTTGGTCAAACAATCTTTTGGCGGTCAGGCATGTGCGACGGTGCTTGCCGAACCAGGTAAGATGCGTGAGTTGCAGTGCGTTCCAAACTATACTAGACCTGAAGTAATGTGGAACCGATTTGCCTCTAGAACAAGTCCTGAGCTCTTTAGCGGTGAATTTGGATCATTAGAATGATGGTTTGAAGCGGTTCGGAGATACACTGCACGTGATTATCAACTGTCTAACAAAGAAATGATTATTTTCTACCCTAACGTCTTGTTAGCAGAGTACAGGACAGGGCTTGCAAACAGAAAATGAAGGCGACTACTGTCAATCTGAGTGACGGGTGATCTTCACACTATCCTTCCTTATGATTCTGTCTATGCATGGCTGCTATCCCTACACAACATGGGATGAAATCGGGATCAATACCGTGTGTGTTATCACTCATTCATCATCATCATCAGTGACAGCATGCTCGGCTGCCGGACAACCATGATTGAGTTGAAAGCGTTATTTTGAAGAAATGAATGAAGATGGACGAGGAAGGACTTAGTGCTAGCTTACTACAATCATTTCGAGGTGCCTACACCTCCAGACACTCATTCAGGCAATATGAACAGAAACTGACAAGAACGCCACTGATATAGGTTGGCAGCCATATCTTGCAGCACCTCCAACTAGGCGCAGTGGGGATCACGTGGTCCTCATCCTGTAAGGCGAGTAGCACAGACAGCACCCAAACACTTCTTACTCTCCTTCATATCCCCCTGCAAGGTCAAGGGCTGGCAACCTCTCCGCTAACGCCACTCACTAGCTTGGCTGCCTAGCAAAAATTAACCTGCGGTTTTAGGTCAGGCTTGTTTGGTTGGGGTTCGCACAGGAGACACACTCATGATGCCCGGATATGAGACCTTCAATGCTAATAAAAAGCGCATCCAGGCTAACTTCTTCGTCTCCAATCCTATACTTTACTAGAGTCTTTAATCCCCATAGTTGTAGCGCAGCTGAGGGCCAGTATTTACTACCAGCGTGCCGCTGGTTGCATTGGTCACTACGACTATCTGACAACCAACACTCTTCATACTGGGCGCTAGAAAGATTTACAAACGAAACGTCACTTAAATGTCCTTTAACTTCCTCAGTTGATGGTCAGTAACCCTCCAACCTTAAACTGACAGCCCTCTCTTGAATGACAATGTATGTTTTCACATATTAATTATAAAGGCAGGATGTTCGTTACGCTTGTTTTCTTTGGGGCTGGTATTGAACCGAAACTACATACTCTTCAGCCGCCATGATTTCCTGAACTCGGGATGTGTATTTCCGTACTACAGGAAGCGTATCATCAGAAAGTCAGGCTTGACACAATGAGGCTGATGAAACAACTTAAACAAAAGAAAATCGCTGTGCGAATGCGGATCAGACAAGGGGTTAGGGTGACTCAGCTGGACTGCACCCTGTTGAAGCACCAGAACTCAGCTCTCGAGGAGACTTTGTTGAACAAAATGGACCAAGTAAACCAGCTGAATCGGCAGTGCAGTGCATTACATCAAGAACTTCGCAGAGCGAAGGTAAGCTGAAAGGGTGTAACCGTGCCATCGAGTGTTTCAGAAAGACTTGGATCGTTCAACGGACGACCTGACAAGAACACTCCGTGCCTTCGAAAGAGCGGTAGCAACACTTAGAAAGAAGCGCGAGGAAACTTTAAGAAGAATCCAGGTAAGCATCAGCTGGTCGGCATGCTGCTCACTTCTAGCATGATTGATCTACCATACTTAACCCGTTTACATATTCAACAGGTGTAAAATGTTGCTTTGATTAAGCCAGTCACTATAATCTTTTAATGAATATGTAGAACAGAGGCTATCTTGAGGTCTAGTTGAAACGGTATTCCATGTGTTATTCTCATAATTAGAACGAAGAGACTGATCAAAACCTGATAGCTCACTACTGTTTTTGTCCTGTTTATGCCTCTCCAGGTAGGCATAGACCAAGGAGTTTACTAATGAAAAAGGCATGACAAACAACTGGTCGAAATCTGAAAGAAAGGCTTATCTAATGAACCCAAAGCAAGACTAAACCGGATAGCTGACAACCGGTAAACTCTAATCTGTTGACTTCTGTCCATTTTCCATTGGAAACTGAAGTTTAATACAGATTAAGTCGCTGAAACCGGAAGCGGAAAATATCACGATATTGCCCCATTCATTCTTGAACAATTCTCCTCAAGCAAAATGACCGTAAAATTACTATATCACTATCAAGATCCGAGGGATCGCTGTGGAGGTTAGGTGCGATCTGTTTAAATCAGCGATATTTTGTTTGTTCATAATTAATGGCTCGGTGGTTAGAGCGCAAACTTACTGACGGGAAGTCCCGTGGCTCGAATTCGACCTCTGACTCTCGACTTCCTGTCTGGACCTGGGCAACCTAGCAGCATCTCAGCCCTTGTGCTTCCTTCTGGTGGTATGGCAGTAAGGTACGGAAAGGATGCTACAGCTGAATGATTTTTTCTTAATTCCTGGTGCAAACGCCCATTTGTGTCGACAGGTTTGAATATACCATGTAATATTGTTCATTGTCATTATTGACGGGACAAGTGCAGAGCACCAGAATATCAGCGTTCTGCAGCGATGGGAACTCCGTTGTTACGAAACAAGCGGAAGAAGGGCGTAAAAAAAATTTAGGCAACATCAGCAAATTCATTAGCCAGGGCAAACTCGGGATAGTGGATGGCTGGTCTTCCTTCTAAAAAACTGCCAGCTGAGCACCCTTTCGGTACCTAACTGCCGTGCCACCCGAAGGAAGCACGAAGGCTAGGATACTGCCGGGTTGACCAAGCCTAGAGAAAAGTTGAGAGGCAGAAGTCGGGTTCGGACGACAGATCTTCCAGTCAGCAAACTCGCACTCTAAGCAATGACCCACCCCAGAGCACCTAGTGTAGAGCTTCATTAGAAGTAAGAAAACTTGGCACAACATACAAGCAACAAGAGTCGACAGCAGTTTCAATCTGGCCATGATATTTAGCACCCAACTCCAAAGTTAGAAAAAATCGTTCAGCTGTAGCACCCTTTCAGTGCCCAGCTCCCATGCCACACGAAGGAGGAACGAGGGCTGGGTTACTGCCAGGTCGCCCAAACCTAGACAGGGGAAGTAGAGAGGCAGAGGTCGGGTTCGAACCACGGACCTTCCGGTCAGTCGCGCTCTAATCACTTAGTCCATCTCGCCTCACTCCAAAGTTGATCCGATGTACCACAAGCATGTTCGTACAGCATCAAGGTCGATGTACGAATGTAAACATACTCAAAACAATCAAGCCTTTACAAATTCAGTGGTGCTATAGATAGGCAGAGAAATTGCAGGGCAGCTGTAAAGAGTTGCACATGCCCCTATCCCATCTGCCGGTTGTGTACTCGTACTTTATTAAACAACCGAGCCATAGCTCAGAAGCAATTATTTCCAACTTGGTCATTTTAAACTCTTTGTTGTGAAATATGGAATACATCTGTGCGCACCTCTCGATAGATTCGCATATGGGGCCCACAGCGGAGTCACGAACGTTCGTGATCACAGTGAACGGATAATTGATTGCACATTTCGTCTTTTTTCTATAGGAGATCAAGAAAGAAACGTGTTGGAAAAAACAAATGGAGGACAACTATCATCGATATAAACTCCCGTCTATTATTATGGCCATTGAACACAATCAGGAAAACCGACAAATCACTAGGGAATTGAAGAGACGAAAAAGACTCATGCAAATAGAAAAAGTAAGCCATTATTTATTTATTTATTTATTTATGTTTATTTATTTATTATTTATGCAAACTATCATCATTATCGTCATCCAAATCGTTATCCTCATCATCGTCATCACAGTCATAAACGTCATCAACATCATCATCATCATCATCATCATCATCATCATCATATCATCATCATCATCATCATCATCGAGATTGTCATCATGAACATCATAATCACCATCGTGATCAACATCATCATCGTAATATTCATCACAACCATCATCATCATCATCAACGTCATCATGACGTGGATTATCACCATCACTATCAACATCCTCATAGTTATCAGCATCATATTCAGCATCCTTATGATCATCATCACCGTCATAATCATCACAATCATCATTATCATGGTTATTATTATTATTATTATTATTATCATCATCGTCGTCGTCGTCAACACTATCATCATCAGTATCTTCGTCATCATCACCATCTTCATCATTATCTTCATCATCATCGTCGTCTTCATCGCCATCGGCTTCATCATCATGAACATCATCATTGTGATCATCATCAAAATCGTCATCACGATCATCATAATCACCCTCGTGATCAACGTCACCATCATTGTCCTGTTCATCATCATCCACACAATCATTATTATCGTCATCATCATCATCAATCCTAATCGACAGCATGGCATCAGTGCTCAACAATGAGGCTTTACTGTCTTACAACTATGATTTATTTGAAAAAGGAGGAGAATTAGTCCTGGCCTACCACAATTATTTTGAGCGCTCACACAGAAAGTGATAACAAGAACACCACTGACATCGATTAGCACCCATATCTTGCAGCAACAAACAGGAGCCATCGGGATCACGTGGTCCCCATACCGAAGGACGAGTGGCAGCAATAGCACCCAGACATTTCGTAATCTCTTGCAAAACCCTAAGCTAGGTCAAGGATGGATCACATCTCTGCTTTTGCCACTCTGAATTGGCACGGAAAACCGGAAAACAGCAGTCTTCGGCTTAGATTCAGGGATAGACCATCCTGACGCCATAGGTGTCTCAAATTAGCAAACGCGGCCCAAGCCTTGCAGATTCATGCATTCACCTCATGTCACACCACAATCAGAACTAATACAACTTTCAAGATAAGTAAAACGTTCCAAAAATTCCAGTACCTCTCTCTGGATTGTAAGTGGCGTGTTCAGTGACTGCACGTCCACAAGCATGACCTTACACTTTGTGGGTGCAAAGTGCATACCAAAGGACGGGATGACTTTGGTCAGTTCATCAAAGAAGACCTGCGCCTTCCGCTCTTCGAGGACGAGAACGACATTCTCTGCATATTCCAGATCGGCAAGGTTTTTGCCAGAGACTATTTGGAGACCTTCAAGTGATCATGAAATTAAATCTGGGCATCCCAGATGGACACCGTGTTGTGTACGGAAGCTTTTGGAGAGCTTTTCGTATACTCTCAGGTCCGGAAGTCTGGGGATATTCAGAACTTATTATGTTCACGAACTTTGGGGGCATTCCTTGGTGGACAAGCACGTCAATGAGAACAGGCCGGTCAACCGAGTCGAATGCGCCTTGAAAATCTAGGAATACTAAAATTGTGGGTGATTTGTACGTTTGGCGTTTTTCTACCACCTGACGGAGTGTGAAGATTTGATCAACACAGCTCCTATCAGGCCGGAACCCCGCTTGCTGCTCTCGAGTCAGTGTTTCAGCAGCAACCATGAGGCGACAAAGTACAGGTGACGCCAGCAGTCTCGCTACAACCATGGTTAAGATGACCCCCCAGTGGTTACCACACTCCGTACGGGCCCATTTTTTAAAATGGGCACTATCATCGACTCCCTTCAGTTGTCTGGAATAGTCTCGTTTTCCAAAATGCAGGCAAACAGATCAGACAAGCGCTGAGGATCTCGCCCCCACTTTTGAACAGTGCGAGTGGGAGGCCGTCCGGACCAGGAGCTCGGTGGCGCTTGAGAACACATGCGGTCACAACCCCCCAGTTCGTAGGTTCACCGTTCAGGGTTCTGCGTCAGTTGCCGGCTCCAGATGAATGATAGCTGGTGGCCACGACAACTGTTGTTTAGTGTATTCGGCCCAATGGTCGAGGCGTTCCTGCTTATTAAAAATAAGCACGCCGTTTCGATCCTTGATGGTTTCACTCACAGGCGCTTTCGGGAGCCGGGCGCATGGATCGATTGAAATAACCTTCGGGCATTACCGGCTTTCTGGGCCTCTTCCATTCCCTTAGCCTTCCGAGTCCACCAGACTTCACGGTCGATGCGTACGCTCATTTTCACCTGACGCGAGCGGAGTTACGTTCGGGACTGACTTGGATACTTCTCCGAGACCTAAAAAGTGCCCCTGTTCGGTGGACCTAGTCGCGCCGTGCCACAAGCAAGACTGTCAGCAGTAGGCAGAGGTGACGATGCCGTCCCAGTATGATTTTACGTCTAACGGTGGAGCAGTTGGAAGCGACTCCAGAAGACGGTTCTGGTAAATTAGTCCGACATCCGGATCTGCCAGTCTAAGTTGCCAAGCGATTTTTCCGCATCTTACGCGGCCTTTGAAATCGAAGGGAGAAGCGACTCCGGACTAGCGCGTGTTAAGGTGTACCGTTTGGAACCAATCACATGTGTTGATACAGATACAGACGTCTCATCAGAGTTACATAGACGTACATGAATGAAAACTGGCAACGAGGGGTGAAGCAGAAGGGGATTGGCACTTCATGATGAAGAACAAATCATACTAGCATTAGATCTAAGGCTTCGGGGTTGTAAGATATCTCCTAGGTATTCAAGTGAGCGAGAATTTTCACGTGCTGAATTTCTTGCGCACGGATGCAAACCTGTGCTGAGAAGTAGACGCTTTGGAAAGAATTTTGTCATACATGGAACCTCAAGCAATCATCCATCCGCTGGCAATACAGACTGAACGACTGACACTAGGACATAGATTTATGTAGAGTACTTTAATGTTGTTTGGGGTATACGCCATGAACAGTGTTGTGAAATTACGAGGCTTTACAGTTCAGACAACTAGGTGGCAATGCGAGGCTCTCTCAGATGACGATTGGAAGCATATCATTCAGCGGTTATATGTTCAGTATGACTTATTTCACCGCAAGCGTTGATAGTCGCACTTGGGCAGACGAAAGATGTTGCGTTCTGGCGGTCCGTTGGAGTGTGGAGGGAAAAAACTAAATGTGGGTTTCCCGGGGAACCGGAAAAAGAACGTGGAAACAACTGTAAAGTGCGTGGGAGGAAAGAGTTGCAACATAACTTACCAGCACGTCAGACGTTTCAGTTGGATCTGCCATGATGAAGCATTTCAATCTTGTTGACGGTCTTCCTCCAAAGGCAAAACTTCATTCTCTTCGGCTTTATCAACCGTTCTCATATCCGTCACCTTGTTCACAGTATTACCAGCTTCAACCAGTGAAAGTGAACATTTGGCGGCGAACGGGTGGGATGTGGCGGATGCTGGCAATGAAAGGAACTCGATTCGACCCATTTCTTGAAATCCTGTTGCTACCGTATCTTGTCGTCGAAAATGACTTGGAGAGAGCGGTAATGTCCGAGGATCAGTTGGGTAGCGTATGAAATCAGTTCACGAAAGCTCAACTCCAAGTGTAGATTCAGAAATCAACCCTTTCTCGTCAGTGCAATTTCATATGTACCATGTTTCGAAGGGAGCTGGATCCATTATCACCGGGAGGTCTCAATATGCGTATATATCGACGAAAGTAGTATTGCATCTTAGTAAAATGGGAAGCACCTATTTCTTAGCTCGACTCTTTTGGTGTTACTGCCACTCAAAAACAAAGTAACGAAGTGAGTGGGAACACATATGATTAACTTTGGCACATCTTACAGAACGGTTCCTATAGATTCAATCCCACTGTGGTCAGTTTACGACATATAATCCCAAATCAAAGATGTTCTTGTTGTCCTCCACACCGAAAATGGTTATGTTGGCTGTAAAAAGATAACAGTAACATTATGTTCAGCCGAATAGCCTGCTGCCGAACCAAAAGTCACACTGCATCATTTTGTTCATCATTTTCAGATGAAACTAGAAAATCACCGGCGACTATGGCATCGCATTCAGTTCGCTCAGATCCTACGCCCGGCCAGCAAATACGCGCCCGAAGGCCACTCACCGAACAACACTTCTTCAGTGTTGGTAAGCACGGATGAAATAATGAAATCGGATGAAACGGATCAGGAGCAGGAGATTCGGGGTGCCACTTGGAAGAAGAGTGTAGATACGTCGGTTTTATGAAAACTAAGATCTAAACGGAAACAGCTGAGATACGAATAAAACGTATCCTGACCACAGCGACGCATAAACCTACCGGAACTTTGACGGTTTAGATTTAGCCTGTCGCGAGGTGTACAAAAATAATGCATCGGCGATGCATTAACCATACAGTATACACTATTTGACGACTATTTTTGATCTTCTGTTGCAGACATTGGTCGAGAAGGGGCAAAAGCTGCGAAATCAAGTAGCACGTAACTGCTTGAAAAAAGTTGATTACATGTTGATAGCACTGCGACATTATTCGTTTTGCGTTAGGTTCGCTCGATCGATCAGCCAAATGCCCATTAATCGCGTGACATCACGAGGCAATGAATACGAACAGTAGTAAATCGTATCGTCTATTGGCCCTAGTTTTTGAGGTATTCATTCAATTGGTGTGAGGCAAGTATTCCACTCTCAAACCAATTTTGTGGATGGCGAGAACGCGGCGATATAATGTTGTTAGATTGAAGATGGACTTGTGAGTATGGTTAGTAATTCGGAAACTACCCCGTCGACATGGACATAAATACCGATAAGGCCATTAATCTTTTATGTAGAAAAGATCAATATTGAAAATTAGCCGCAAATGCAGTGAACTGAAAGGAAAGGAAGAAAATAGAGGACAAATACAGCTGATTTGGATGGAAGTAAATGCGGTATTTAAAACTTTCAGTTATGTGGAGACCGAGTGCCATTCATATAGACTGTCCAACGAGAAGCGGTATCAGACCATTGTACAGCGTGGTCGTTATCTATGCTGGCCAAAAGACGAAGTTGGCGAATGTGCAGGGCATGGTAGCTCCAACGGGCACGGTTCGGACCACGATGGATAAAACGACCCTCGAAGCTAGATTCAGGAATAAGCATCGAAGTTTTTATATCACCGGTGGCTGGAGTAACATGCCGCAGATCATAGAAGCTGCCCGATCCAGAATCAAACAAAGGTAGCAAAGTAGAGAGCGAGTTGAGTCCAGAGTGCCAAAGCTGAGTTGATCTTTTGCGGACCTCCGGAAGAGGAGATACCTGGAAGATGGATATTTTATATGTACGGATCACGTTATCGTAGGGTTGCCTGTAAATGTCAGTGGGTGTTTGAATATCAGAAAGATTAGGATTCTACAAGTTGGACAATGAAGGCAGTGGTTTGGTGTAGCCATTGCGAAAGTCCATCATCATTAGGTGTTGTATGGGGCATTCGTTTTTTGTGGAACGTGCTTCTGACTGCCAAAATAATCTACAGTATTAGGAGGATATATTTTTCAAGTTTTGGAAAAGACACTAAACAGACTAGGTTGTTTTGTTTGCATCAAACTACATCAAACTATGGGATCTGGTACATAAATAGTCCCTGTTGTCTTGTGATAAACACTGCGTCGAACTGTAACATCTGAGCATCGCCAGAGCAGTACGTCGAAGAATAAGAGACGATCATCCGTCTCTTGCTGCCCTTCGTGCCGAATTTAATTCAGCCAACACACCCAAACCTTTCGATATCTGCGTGAAGTTAGTTAAACTCCAATCTCGCCGTGGAAATATCTACCACCAGTGTTCATACACATAGTCTCATTGCCACACTGTCAGTTTATTGGCACCGTTATTCATCGACTGGATGGTAAACACTGAAAAGCTAAAAAGCTTCAGGATCACCATGATATTCTGATCTTCCGCCCCAGTAAAGGATCTGGTATTTTCCTCTGGGATCGCAAAAGCTACTTGGATAAGCTGCAAGAGTTTTGATGAGACAGAAAAGGTGGAGACAAGGCCAAATACAATAGACGAAAGCTGACTGAATACCTCGAAAACCTGGAATACAAAGGATGTGTCCTGGCCAAACAGTATACATCTCCTAGACTAGTGGGTATCCGCATCGCTCATTTATATAGTCCAATTGCGTCACATCCCAGACATGTTCAACTCGCCATACGAACCAAGTGTTAAATGGCGGGGACAAATTCTGGAACCAGTTTGACATAACCTCGGAGATTCTTTCCCTCGACCTGGCATCATTATTCATTGACGAACTACTGCCGAAAACAACTAATTTCACACGTGATTATATCATCCGGCATAGTATTAACATTGGAAAGTCTGCGTGAACTTTTACTGCGATTAATGTTTAACATCCATTTCCAAGTTAATGAATAGCGGTACCAATCAACTGACGGTGTGATCACTAAACTATATATAGGAACACTGCAGATATCTTCACAGCGAGATTGGAGTTCAACTAACTTCACGCAGCCAACGGAGGGCTTGGGTGCTACCACCGCTATGCAGACCATATATATGTAGTTGAGAACAATGAAACTAACACAGATGCAGTGTTGGCTGAATTAAATTATGCACACAGGGTAGTACGCTTGATGACATAGATGTACGTTTCATGGATGGTCGTCTTTCATTCTCAGATGTATTACCCTAACGATGCTCATATGGTGCACTTCAACGCAGTATGTATCCCAAGACAATATGTCAGGACTTCACAGTTTCGTGCCGCACAGAAAAACGTAGGTATTCACAATTGGGGGGCTAGTTTCTTAAGAAAGAACATGTTAATTATTTGCTGCCTATCCCATTTCAACGCAAACAGACTACCTGGTTCCACATGTTGTTGTTCTCTCCTCTCTATCGGTTGGTTTGCTGACGTATTCACCCGTTTGTTTAGTATTTTCACAAGTATGCGGGCCAGTTACCGAACGTCTCGGAAACCATTGGCCTGCCAAAAGAAATATGGACAAAAGCAACGCTGCTTGCCCAGTAAGACCGACCTTCAGAACGGAGTTACGTTAGACCTACTGCTCCACTCCGCACCGCGATAACTAAGGGCACGTAGCGATAACGCAGTGTGTTTGTTCCCCTGTTTGGAACAAGCGGCTTAGCTTCGCGGAAATCTTGCCTGCGAGTGACAAGGCAAAGCCGGGTTGCATTCGAGAGTGAAAAACGACACCCTTCTGACGTATCTTAAAGGTTATGCTCTAGTGAGCTTTGAACTAGTTTTGCAAAATGAAGCATATGTTCCACACACTCTGCAATTTTACTTGACTGAAAAGGAAACAAACACATCATACAGTTTAAGGATCAGCCACGTTGGAGCCGAAAAAGTAGCAAAGATTTTTCGAAACAAAAGCAGGTGCCCCGGATTTCGTCCAGGCAAGTGAGGCAAAAGCGTAAGGTCATGGGAGCTAATAAAAATTCAGCAAATCCTTCGGAAAGGAAGGCCAGTAACCACCACACATCTGAACTTATTGAAGTATTAGGTACTTCAGTATTCAATAGCGTCCTGACTAGCATCATGAACTGAATTGCAGTCTGAAACCTAACCACAAGGGTCACGTGTCTTATCCCTGTAAGCCCAAAGGAGATGATAATCAAGACGGTGGCGCACCCAAAAAGCACCAAGATTGTGGGTCTTCCGTGCATATGACGCCGCTACAACATTTGATGGAGTGTGGTGTCACGGCTGATATATCCTTCAACCGGTCGGAATTCCGCTTGATGCCACCTTAGGGTGGCAAAGAATCAGTGACCTTAAAGGTCCTGTTATTACGGGGATCAAGCTGACAATTCTGTGCTGACTACATTCTCTGTAAACCTCTCTTTCGAAGATATGCACTGTTATCGACCCACCTGTGAAAGGTCGTATAGACCAACTAGGGAATAGATCATGCCATTCAACACATGACTTCCTGGTCTGGTTGGATACTCCTCAAACCAGGGGAAAGCGAGCTGCCCCAAGAAATACGAAAGCACACCACCCTGGGCGACACTTCGAGCAAAAGGACCGAGAGCTCGATGGGCACTTTCCAAGTAGGTCATATCCTTCGTGTAATTGTACACTCGGACAAGTAGCGAGATTCCTTGCCCTGAAGAAAGAGGAAAAAATAAAGTACACTAAATGATGACGACACGAAATAAAATACCCCTTAGAACCATAGGGAAGGAGACTAAAGAACAATTAGCTAACTCAAACTAGATGGACTGAAAATCAAATGAGGTGTGATTGGATGGGGAAAAACTCCAGAGTCAAGCGTTCGTATCCAGTAAAAAGTAACTGCCCCCCCCCAAAAAAAAGTGAGTGAACCCATCCACTATTCGGTTCAGCTGTAGCATCCTTTTGGGGCCTAGCTGCCATACCACTCGTAGGAAGCACGAGGGTTGGGATACTGGCGCGTTGCCCAAACCTAGACAGGGGAAGTCGAGAAGCAGAGGTCGGGTTCGAACCACGGACCTTCCGGTCAGTAAATTCGCGCTTTGACCACTTCGGCCATCTCGCCGACTATTCAACGGAATAAGCATGGCTTTGAGCAACACCAATACCGAAGACTAGCAACCGTGTTGTTTGGTTTCAAGAAAGGGTAAAGATACCATATACAAGGTGCTATATCCGCCTCCCTAGTTAAAAATCGGATTGGCCTAGCACTACATTATTGCACTCCAGTGACGCAAAATCAGCGAAAACCAGAAGAATGAGCAGTGATAAAATCGCGGAACAGAAATGGCAAACTTTCAATGGGAACGCCCGAAATCCCTGTTGCTCTGAGTATTAAGGATAATGACCTCACTAAGTCAAGGAGTTCCAGTGTTCTATGAGTTTGTCAAAGTCAGACGTCCTGACATTCTTCACCAGTTCAGATGAAACTCTCGAGGCGATGTGATAGGGATTCCGAAGTGTCTCGATTCAAGTTTAAGGTGGGTTTAGTGTGAAGTGATAGTGTTCCAAAAAGCATGAAGTTCCAAACACTGCACACCCTTGGGGCAAATAAACTTCACGCTGAATTTTCCCCGGATCTCTGTGGAGATAACTTTGAGGAAGACGTCGTGAAATTTGACAAACTCATGCGCCGAGTTTGGATCTGATTAGGCTGATTGAGAGACGGAAGATATACCACCTAACAAAATACAATTGGAAAGGTGATAAGTCCATCGGACTGCCTCAACCTGCGGTTCTGCATACCAAAACTAGTTAACCACAATACTCCAATTCATATGGGAAGATGAAGATGCGCTTACCTTGACCCATAGCCGAAACCCAACCGGGTTCGATTGTCGGGCGCTCGCGAAACTGCCTTGCCACTGGAATGTGCCAACCACCATCTGAACCTTGATTACGCAAAAACCATTTCGCGGCGGAGATGAAGCGACTTGTGTGGAATAAAATTTCCGTGAGACCAGGTGACTCCGTGGACGATGGTCTTCCCAAACGCATTAGACGGATTAACCCACCCCCGTCAGGTCCGTGAACACCTGCGTACAATTCCACTAGCTCCACATGAATAAGCCTAGAATGTGATGGCAAATGCGACACAGTAAACGCTGAGTACGTTAGCGTAGGAACAGTGCTGAACGAAGTAACTACCTAAACAGCACATAATGGGGTTGCATCTGAGACACACGCAGTGATGTGCTCCTTGATGTATAGGGCAAAATGACAAACGGTGCATCTTGGTAAAATACATTCCTTCGCAGATAGGTGGTGTGCTTTGTCAAGAATGCATCTTCCTGTTCTTTATGAAAAGCATGTAGCTGACCCCACATTGCAAAAAGATAGAACAGCCATGCGTGCACTTAATTTACTCCTGAGTATCAGAGGTATCAGGGCCGAGCATTGGTTTTCAACCAATAGGTTAAGTACGTTTTACGGTGTGACTTAAACCGAAAACGACAGGGAAAAAACGACCAAAAATTCATATGGTCTTTTTCTTGATAGCAAGTAACAAGGAACAAGAAATGAAGAGTAGTAGATACCACTCCACACAGTAGGTCTCGCAAGCATGTACCATGGTTTCGTTACAATACATCGCATAACGACTCTTTAACTGTATGAATACTAACTGTTGAAAACATGACTACCAATGGGGAACATGAAGTACACATTCCCTTATGATGTGGGCTTACGGATTCCAGCTTTATGGTGGACCCTATGTGGTCAAATTGTTAAACTGGTGGCACTATCTTCAATGAATGGCATCTTGAACGTCACTAGGTTTTTCATGAGAAGGCTATGATTAGTTTGAACTCAGAATCTAGCCAGCTAATCTGGATAAGCAGTGGTAGTGGCTCGATTCACTGAAGTAAAAATGAAAGAATATTGGACATATTTGACAGGACTTCATTGGCAGAATCTACACAAATGGCAGGTCACTCGGATGTACTTCAGACCTCAAATCGGCTGCTTACACATAGGACCGCCAATCGCACAGCCTGAGGTATGTAAAAGCACAGTTGCGTTAGTTACATGCACTAGGTTACCCGTCGTATACGGACACAGGCACAAAAGGCCAGTGGATGTGTACTTTATCACTATGCGTAGCAACTTCGATCGCCAGAATTATTCATTTGAGGGCGACGGGTTTTGGCACGACCGCAGCGTTCACCACCAGGTAAATACCGCAATACCGATTCGTATGAGCGAGGGCTTTCATGTTAACATGGCAAGGTGATACAAAGTGATTGAAATACAGGTTATGGGTGGACGTTAGATGGCAGTAGCATTCTAATGCACAAGTAACACTCCCCACATCATCGGCTACGGGAGTTGGCGTACAGCACAGTCAAGGAATATGGACAATGTTAGTTGGAAGCAGAATCGCGGTTACAGAATCTGTCGGAGGGTGAGGATTTGATCGATGCATCCCCTTGCAGGACGGAACCAGGTTAGTTCGGCTACGGGAGTTGGCGTACAGCACAGTCAAGGAATATGGACAATGTTAGTTGGAAGCAGAATCGCGGTTACAGAATCTGTCGGAGGGTGAGGATTTGATCGATGCATCCCCTTGCAGGACGGAACCCAGGTTAGTTTTCACGGATCTCTCTCCCAGCGATCAGTCAAGGAGTGAGCAGCGTTCGCCAACTTGCGCCAGAACCAAAGATTAAGGGCCATGTATACAAGGCAACCATAAGAGCGATCACAGTCCTTGGGTGTGAGACTCGGCCCTCCGATCCGAGAACCTTGGGTGTCTTAAAGGTGTCTCCGTAGAGTAGCAACATAAAGCTGGCTGCGGTGAGTCCGCAACGAGGTGGTGTGTAAGCGAGTGCGTGCTAAGGAATCAGACCCCTTAGAGCAACAGATTAAACTTACCAGGTTGAGCTGGCTGGAGCATGTGCTGCGTATGCTCAACAAAGTCTAAAGAAGATAGCGTTGTTTTATGTTTTCATCGGTTGTTAATGAGAGGTTTGAGGACGATAAACCATGACATGGCGCGCAACCGATCCCAGTGGCGCGTATGCTATAATTTTCAAGCCGAGCTGTCCGGCTGAAAGTTCAACCGATGCACCATGCTCTCGGAAGACCATTTGTGGCTCCAGCTGGGTGGTACAAAAACTGTCTGTCGCCAACTACCTAGCTTACAGGAGTTGATGATGACCACGGAAAATTATATGTTGAACTCGTAAACCACTATTCATGAGGAAAAATAGGATTCCATAGTGGCTAACCTGGACTCAGATGAACCATCTTCGATCCACCCATCATTATCTCCATTAAACGAATGCGCTGAAGTTTTTTCAAAGCGCCAAAAGGATTGTCCGAAAACCTTTTGCAGATCACGCAAAAGGTCACGCGCAAGTTCAATCGATACTGAAGATCGTTCTGAGCGCGATGCATTGCCACAGAGGGGCATCCAAAAAGTAGCCGTCCTACCATCTGTAGAGATGGAGTAATGCTGAATCTTTAAGATGGGGAAGAGAAGAAAAATGATTGATGCGGGACTAAAAGAAAGGGATGGTAAGAACACAAACAAGAGCTAAACAGGCAATATTTTACAAATATTCTCGCATAGTACGTCACAGAGGAATGAAAGCGTTGAAAAGTGGCCTATGCAGTCACCACTAGCATGTGACGTATACAAGACATAATAATAATCGTTCAGCTGTAACACCCCTCCGGTGCCTAGCTGCCACCCCACCCCAAGGAAGCACGACGGCTGGGGTACTGCCAGCCAGGTAATCTGGATAAGCAGTGGTAGTGGCTCGATTCACTGAAGTAAAAATGAAAGAATATTGGACATATTTGACAGGACTTCATTGGCAGAATCTACACAAATGGCAGGTCACTCGGATGTACTTCAGACCTCAAATCGGCTGCTTACACATAGGACCGCCAATCGCACAGCCTGAGGTATGTAAAAGCACAGTTGCGTTAGTTACATGCACTAGGTTACCCGTCGTATACGGACACAGGCACAAAAGGCCAGTGGATGTGTACTTTATCACTATGCGTAGCAACTTCGATCGCCAGAATTATTCATTTGAGGGCGACGGGTTTTGGCACGACCGCAGCGTTCACCACCAGGTAAATACCGCAATACCGATTCGTATGAGCGAGGGCTTTCATGTTAACATGGCAAGGTGATACAAAGTGATTGAAATACAGGTTATGGGTGGACGTTAGATGGCAGTAGCATTCTAATGCACAAGTAACACTCCCCACATCATCGGCTACGGGAGTTGGCGTACAGCACAGTCAAGGAATATGGACAATGTTAGTTGGAAGCAGAATCGCGGTTACAGAATCTGTCGGAGGGTGAGGATTTGATCGATGCATCCCCTTGCAGGACGGAACCCAGGTTAGTTTTCACGGATCTCTCTCCCAGCGATCAGTCAAGGAGTGAGCAGCGTTCGCCAACTTGCGCCAGAACCAAAGATTAAGGGCCATGTATACAAGGCAACCATAAGAGCGATCACAGTCCTTGGGTGTGAGACTCGGCCCTCCGATCCGAGAACCTTGGGTGTCTTAAAGGTGTCTCCGTAGAGTAGCAACATAAAGCTGGCTGCGGTGAGTCCGCAACGAGGTGGTGTGTAAGCGAGTGCGTGCTAAGGAATCAGACCCCTTAGAGCAACAGATTAAACTTACCAGGTTGAGCTGGCTGGAGCATGTGCTGCGTATGCTCAACAAAGTCTAAAGAAGATAGCGTTGTTTTATGTTTTCATCGGTTGTTAATGAGAGGTTTGAGGACGATAAACCATGACATGGCGCGCAACCGATCCCAGTGGCGCGTATGCTATAATTTTCAAGCCGAGCTGTCCGGCTGAAAGTTCAACCGATGCACCATGCTCTCGGAAGACCATTTGTGGCTCCAGCTGGGTGGTACAAAAACTGTCTGTCGCCAACTACCTAGCTTACAGGAGTTGATGATGACCACGGAAAATTATATGTTGAACTCGTAAACCACTATTCATGAGGAAAAATAGGATTCCATAGTGGCTAACCTGGACTCAGATGAACCATCTTCGATCCACCCATCATTATCTCCATTAAACGAATGCGCTGAAGTTTTTTCAAAGCGCCAAAAGGATTGTCCGAAAACCTTTTGCAGATCACGCAAAAGGTCACGCGCAAGTTCAATCGATACTGAAGATCGTTCTGAGCGCGATGCATTGCCACAGAGGGGCATCCAAAAAGTAGCCGTCCTACCATCTGTAGAGATGGAGTAATGCTGAATCTTTAAGATGGGGAAGAGAAGAAAAATGATTGATGCGGGACTAAAAGAAAGGGATGGTAAGAACACAAACAAGAGCTAAACAGGCAATATTTTACAAATATTCTCGCATAGTACGTCACAGAGGAATGAAAGCGTTGAAAAGTGGCCTATGCAGTCACCACTAGCATGTGACGTATACAAGACATAATAATAATCGTTCAGCTGTAACACCCCTCCGGTGCCTAGCTGCCACCCCACCCCAAGGAAGCACGACGGCTGGGGTACTGCCAGGTTGCCCAAGCCTAGGTGAATGAAGTCGAGAGGCGGAAGTCGGGTTCAAACCACAGACCTTCCGGTCAGTAAACTCACGCTCTTATCACTTGAGCCATCACGCCCCTCTCCACCGACAAGACATACTCAACACCCTGAAAGGGTACACATTATTCTACCCAAATGGGAACCTCCCCGTGAAACCAGATCATCACAATCCCGCCAACTTTATGAATGGACCAATGAACAAGATGTTAACTTTACAAAAGGTGTCGGAAAATCTTGACATTTTTACATTAATACTCCTCTACCGAGGAATACGGTTCTTCAGAAATCAGGGAATGTGAGGACTGGAATAACAGTGGAGTTCGACCTTGTAAGGTAAAGGGAAGCAAGGTCTGGTTATTTCGGTTACCGGTGCGCACTCTCAATACTATCTGATGGGCTAAAAGCACCGATCCTAGCATGATCGCGTAATAAGAAATAAGACGTCCTTGACCTTAAAAGGTGAAATGAAGATCCTTTGGTTTTCAGAAAGTGTCATTGAACACTGATGAGCTAGCCTCAAGCCGTTACTTAATATGGCACCGTTGACGACTAGTGAAGTCTAGGAGCTTTTCTTCTGTTGTTACCCGAAGGCACTTCCGCAGATTACGTGCATCTCTAAACAGCGCTGATAAATCTGGAGTGGATGGCAATGCAGGCTAAATTCCACCAAGTTAGATTGGATTATGACGGAGGAAAACGCAGACTGTTCGTTGCATCGATATACATGGTGGTATTGAGTCTGAATACAACGATGTGATAGCTGACCATTATGTCACAAGTAGTGGACAATATCCCAAACAAGATATTACATCTGAGAGTGGTCAATCAAACCGCGAATGACACTTGAGAGGATTTTGCGGCAACTTGGGAGATTCACGGAATACCTAATTTATTGATAAGATTCCACGAAAAGATTGGGCATTAAGCTCCCTAGTGGTATCTCATGATTATTACCCATCTTATGGGAGTCATACTTCGAATAAGGTCAGCTAGAAAGGATATAATGTATAACCTAGTACAGAGTATAATACGTGTGACGATATCATATATCATGTAGTATGAAAAGGAATTTCCCATGAAACTATGGGTTTGGACCATCTTTCGAGTACAGACCCCGCATCGGAAGGAACCACTTTGAGAGGTCTTACGGGCGGCCCTACTGGGGGCAATCACTATATTCGCATTCCAGGCATCCATTGCGCGCTTTGCCAGGTCTAACGCGAAGAGCTCAGGAACTTCTCAGTGGAAAGAGTTAACAATTAAATGCTCAGATCGACAGGATTGTGGTTACCACGCATTACGACCTTACCAACCATTATAGACTACACTCCATCACCCCCAAACCCGCTTTACTTTCTGGGTAATAAGCCACGCTTGATGAACGGAATTGATGCTCACGGAGATATTTTCTCGAATTTTCCGAATTAGTGAGCGTGTTTGCTTTTAATGTTGAAAGAAACAGCACATCCTAAAGTCTGAGGTTGAATGAAAAACCCACATTCAACTATTTCATCAGCTATTGCTGGACTCTTGAGTAAATCGAAAAACAGTTGTATGAATGCTTCACTAATTTGTTTGTTTTGTTATACTGCCCCCCTACCTTTGAAGCTATGGAAGAGTCCGGCTTGAACTCTAAAGCCTCCTAATGAGCATGAGTACAAGTATTCCCCGCAGTATCTGCACACATTTACCAGTCAACGTTTCGAGACTCATTTATTTGCTTGCTGGCATATTCATCCATAGCAGGGATTCGGTTACAAAAGTTCCAGTGCACCAGTTCACCAGTGCACTGTTCAATGACTAAAATCCGATTCAGTCTATTTTGGGGCTCATCAGTTAGGCGAAGTCCCCAAGATCCCATCATACTCCTTGGACCGAAATTTGCAAATTATACTCATTTTACATAAGCAATCTCATGGGCAATTAGCCTCGAGAAAATATGCTGTGATATCTCGAGTAGCGTACCAACTGAAACAAGAGACAGTCTTTTTGCAGCATTTCGGTTCAAGAATATCATAACCAAGAGATTCGGTCTGGGTTCAGTTGAGTCTCCTGCTAAAACCCAATTGGCGTGCAAATCAGTGTATTTCACGGACCTGGTACAATTTATGCCTAAACAGAACGTAAGATTGAAGGGAACCCGGGGACTGCGTTTGCCTGATGAGCCCCAAGGGTGAGACTGAGCACATGTCGAAGAGCTTTCAGCAAAATTTAGAGTACTTTACTTCAAGAATTTAATAGCTGCTTATACTGAGGATCACACAGAATGGATTAGAATTCACCAGAAATTCAAGTAAACAAGTGGACGAAGTCATGACAGTACCTTGCTTTGTAGTGGGGATGCATTTCCACATGCATAAACTATTTCTTTCCACGAGGACGGGTCAGAGGCCGCCCGCAGTACACGCAACTTGACATAGCTCCCCTCGTGCCAGTCATCGCCGGAGAGGACAAAGTATCGCCAACGGGAGTGAATCAGTTTTGTGTCCGCTGCCCTGGCATCAAATGCCAGCAAACTCTCGGAGGAAGCTCCCACTACAAAGTGAACCACAAAACACGCAAGTGTTGGAATTTGTCTACGAAGGAAATTCATAGTGAAAGAACTCCTTACTTATCAAGCTCCTTTTACAGAGAGTTTCGTGTTGAAAGAGCTGGCCAGTGTTTTATCAGTAAGTGGGTTCGCTGTCGGCAAAAGTTACAGTAAGCCGAGTGCACAACGTATACAAACAGCATTGGCTTGATTTCTTCTCGTCTAAGGAAGTTTGATCTTGGCACCACCCGGGACACAGAACTCCGAAAAGATCATAGCCATTCGTAGACTCAACTAGGCGCAATCAAACACTGGGGCTGGGCATTCATGCTCAGTGTCTCCGCTTTGCCAATCACGGATGAAGACATTCTTCTGACATGGTCGGACACTCGTTGGTCATGTGAGGGAAGACCAGCAAGACTTATTCCTATTGGACGATTTTTTTGGGTGTACGTTTCGGTGTATGCGCCATCGCTTGGACTAGTAAGTACGTGTCTTCATGCTTTGTTCTGCCTTGGCTTGTCGCACAGTAAATAGTCCTAATTTATCACCAGCGGTTTGTACACGTGCCTTCACTCATTTGTCTTCGCCATCCACGCCCATGTCCACTGAGGCCATTCGAGGGAGTTTTAAACAAACTAGTATTTTAGAAGCACTGAAGTCCTTGAACCTGCCTCCACCCCAGGAACTTTGTCAATCTTGCGAACTGCGAACTGGGAACGACGCATATCCAGTTCACCGACTCGGAACTCGGGACACTCTGTACCTAACTTAGATCGACCGGAAGTCGAGGACATTTATAGACTTTTCGTGAGTCCTCTGCAGCGTTGTCCTTTATTCATTGGTCTTTTTGACTAGTAACATGCAAAGTGTGCAGTAAATGTGCCCTGTGTGACATATCAGAATAAGAGAAAAAGCATCCAACGGAAAACACTCAGTGTGGATAGGCTGACAATTGTACTGGATAGAGAAATTTACAAAATGCCGGTAACAGAGCTTCACTTACCTGAAAACCGATAGACTGTAGGCCTATCATCCAAAGACAAATGAAGAGAGCGAACAAAGTGTGGGTCCCTAGAATCCAACAGATCCACGTCTGTGACAGCTCCTGGGGACGCTGAAGTACCAGTATTATGAGTTCGTTTCTGTGTCAGAGTAGCCCATTTGGAATAATGACTCAACCCAAACTGGGCTATTTGGATAGGATATGGATAGGCACGTTGGCTCCATTGAGTAGAGAGTGGTATGCCTGTGACGTAGAATGAATGGGTTAGGAGGGACGAAACCATAAGACAAAATGAGTCAATTCCGAAAACCGCGCATCTGATGATCCTGTTAGCAGTAGTTAACTGTGTACAAAGGTCTGACTTCAGCAAACCTCCAACTTACAACCCCGTCGGTCAATTGCGGCCGATTAGGTATGGAAAACTCTCAGTATTCCGCCCTGTGACTCTAGTGGTCATGATTTTCACGACTTTTGTGACAGGAATTACTCCCACACATGCTTGCCCTTTTATTATCATTGATGATACGGCAGTGAAGCATCAGTGCCAACACTGACGTTGCTGTCTTTGATGATGATGATGATGATATCATTGATGATAACACCGAAAATGATGCTTCACGTGTGTTGGAAAATGAACACCATATTGAATAGAAACTCAATTACACAAAACCAGTGGAAAGAAAGACATGGGGAAAAGAAGACAAATCTGTGACCCCTCGTTCTCACTACCAGCGCTGTACTAGCCGAAATACCGCGCACGCTGCCCTGTGCTGCAGACACGATGGACCCCATGGTGATTCGCCATACCTTTGCCTGGCCGTTCAACAGATTGTTTTGAAAAACTACTAGTTGGCCCGTTACTGTTTCAGTAATTGGCCAACCTTCGATGTCGTCCAGATATCCAAAAAGCATTGTTTTAAACTGGTGAAGCGGTAAGGGGGATTGGGAAATCTCGTACAATATCCAAATCCGTCCATTCTAGATACGAGTAACTTTATCCAGATTGTGTAATCTTACTGCTCACTAAGCTTTGGATCCCTTCGTGGTTAAGGTACGAACTTACTAACCGGAAGGTTCGTGGTTCGAGCCCAACCTCGGTATCTCGACTGCTTTTGTGTAGGTTCGGGCAACCTGGCAGTACTTCAGCCCTCAAGCTTCCTCCAGGAGGTATGGCGGCAGGCACCGAAACAGTATTACAGCCGGACGGTTTCTTTTCATTCATTGGTAGGTAGTATAACCAGGGAAGTAAGCACAATTGTGTCAGCAAAGAGGGCCTCTCAAATCGATGTGAGAGTTAGACAGTAGTGCCAGGACGTCCAAGATCATTGCTAGTGAGTTACATAGCTTGCCGGCAAAAATGCATGCATTGTGGCCGACGATGAAACAACGGTTTAAAGCTAAGTTTTATTCTTTTCTAAAAAAATCCAATTACCTTTTCACTCACACATTTGCGCAACTAGTCTGAAAATGACCATCAAGCATACCAAGCTTCGTCACCGATATGTCCATAATACACAGTGGGATTATCTATACTGTCCTATAATTGCATCTCGCATCCAAGAGGTTGACGTGGGTGACAGGCTCTCCCGTGTATACTGTAGTAGTTCGGATCAGTACACAGAACCAGGTTTGGCACCATAATCCATAGTCAGCACTGGCGTGTCAAGCCTACTACAAAAGATTTAGTCACGAACGAGGCACGTTGCGATCGACGTAGAAAATTTGTCTGAGACACCATATCTATAGTTCCGTCGTCCATAGTGGACACGTATGACAAAAGTGCGTTCGGAAGTTTATTGTAATGTTCAACCCCCTTTTAATGCTCCGTGGGTTTGTCGTCACAATTTTTAAAAAAAACGGGACGCATCGTTGAACCTAACAAAGAACATTGAAAGTAGTCTGATGATAGCCAACGTCTCAGAACCACCACTTGTATGGGCTCACAACAACAAATTCAGTGATGTAACCATCAACTGGGTGATCTGCGGTGTGAGGGAGTATTAAATCTCAGGATTACCGCTAGTGCCACAAACTGTGATGGGGTGGTTGTGCTTCACACATACCAAACTATCTTCTGCCAAGGAGAGTCATGTTTTGAACGCCAAATGCGTGGTGGCGCAAACCGAAAGACGGACACCGTACGATTCGGTAGGAGAGAATGGTACTACCTACTTTTCAGTATGGGTTGTATGTGATCATCTCTGAGCTTGGCAGTGGGTTTAAAAACATTTCGTCGCCACTCGAGAAGCCAGCATGTTGTTGGGTGAATGGTGACAGAATGTTTGCAAAATAAATACCGAGCTCTCCGAACAAGTCAATGACTACGGAACCAAAGCGAGCTACCAACGGTCCGTAACACAGCAAGTTAGATTTCCTTGATGAACCCACCAAGACAATTACTCAGCTGAATCAGCTTTCCAGAATCCTCAAATACACCGGCTTCTTCCACTTTTTATATCTCCTGTCCATACACGGACTACCTTCGAGTTAATATCTAACCGACAGTTTAGCCTTAAAGGGTACAGCGTCTCGCACTGACCGTTCGGAGATGCAGTAATCTTGGTGTACGAACCAGGAAGCACAACACGCATAAGTTCAGCATCGCGTACAGCGGCGGTTGTCTCACGTCAGTTACTGAAAATATCTTTCGAAAAGGCTGCTTATAGCGTATTGCACAACGGAATTACTATATTTCTTTGATTCTTGATTTACTAAGCCTCCCTAATGTTAAACGAAGGTATTGTTCCTTAGGTTTATAAGGCGAATTAAATGAAGATCTACGAACGAGAATATGATTTGAATCGACCTGTGTAACCCAATATGACCGACAGCCAAGGACCGGACGGCGCCATGCGGTCATTTTGACTGAAAAGCTGCTCAGCAGCAGGAAATGCCGGGTAATACAACGGCTCCGGCTGTCTAGTTCCAGTATTGCTGAGAAACAATCGGTGATCAGTACGTGAGACATAATGATAAATAATTATCCATGTAATCATACAGTTAAATCGGTCTGGAACACAACTGGGACTTTTGAGATAACAGTATGGTGCTCACCTTCGTCTGCAAGTACCAGCTTCACGTGATGGCGTTTCTCTACATCATATTGATCAAAGAACATATACGAGCCAGTGACGTCATGGTTATCGGGTCTGGACAGTGGGATGCTAACACTGGTCTGCCGAACGGTTACTGTCTTCGCCTGCAAGTTTACAGTGCTGACCAACTGTGAGAGAAAATGCACAAGTAGTATTGATTCGATCTGTACCCTCTGCTCTCAATTTGTCAAGTCCCAAAAAGTGCATTCCATGGAAGGAAGGAAAAAATTAAATAAGTAGTTGAAAATGGCAGTTCTGACCAAATCCAGAAGTGTTGGAATAGGGGATATGCAGCATTTTTACGAACCCCGAGGACTTATGTCCTTCATCGAAGTAGTTAGATTGTTTACGTGTAAGGACGAAGGATACATTGAAGCGAAGAAAAGCCGCTACTTTGTGGCACGGATGATGTGGCCCATGTATTTGACGCAGTATAAAAATAAGATCAATAGCCTCAATCTAAAGAACATTCTAACTGGTACTCTCACAACTGCGTCCCGTGAGCCAGTTAGTTGTTGCAGTATTGCGTAACATTATAGTGGCATGTGCGAGGTTATACATGAGATAATCGATTAGGCTGAAAGGCCTAGGATTTCATGGGATCGTTTGGATTCCAAAATAATTGTGTAGGCAACTTAGTTAGGCGGAATATAGGGACTCGTCATCATCTTTGAATAGTCAGCAAATGAGATCTAAAGACAGTGATGCGCAAAATACTGGTACAAGCAACATTTTTCACGTGTTGGCCGAAATCCAAACAATGGGTGACGTCAAACAATCCGGTTCACTAAATACCTTCCTATAAATAGGAATTCGGTAAGTGGTACAGTTATTCGACTACCGATCATGAACGAATGTCCATTGGCCGGGTTGTAACGGCAACTAGAGGCTGAGAGAGTTAGAATAACGGGGTTAATTGATATCGGTAGGGATCATGGACGTCAGGCAAAGCCACCAGTTATCTCGTCAAGCCTTTTTGCGATCAAGAGGGACCTAAGAGGAGATGCGTTGACCAAAACTTCACACTCTGTCATATGATAGAACAAAGCCATACGTATAAATAGCTCACACCTTCAGTACACCTGGATTTCCAAAATGCACTTGATTCAACTGATGGGTCTGTCCTCCATTACACGCTTACTTTGAAGGTTTGTCAGTACTTTCAGACGTTCGGGCATGTGAGACTATACGGAGTGAAGCATTGGTGTTGAGCACTGATGTCATGCTGTCGTTGATGATGATGATGACGGAGAACCCTCCAGAAGCGTCTGCACGTAAAGTGATGTCCTATGTAATTTTGTGACCGATGAGACTATGAGATGAACACTGGTAGATCTTGAAAAACTTAGTGTTCGAATAACTGCTAAAGAAAATCCCGTCGATTTGGAATGTGCAGACAACGTCGTTCTAGTCTTCGAAGACGAGAAAGTGCAGGTGTTTCTGGATGAACTGATCAAAGTTATCCAGTCCTTTGACATGCAATGCGGACCTACAAATGTAAGATCACGCTCCTGGACATGCAGTCATTGAACACGCAACTTACAAGACAAGGAGGGCACTCGAACAAACGAACTATTAACGCTCGGGTCAACTTGCTAATTTCAGACGGCTACGGAGGTAAAGCAACATATATCTGAATTTAAATGGATGTGTGTATCGGGCTTCCGTATAACTGCGAGACAAGGCCTGTACAGGCAGTGAAACGCAGACGTCTTCAGGTCTCCGATAACAGCTGTCTCAGAATCTTAGCTCGTGTAGGCTGTTGCCAGCGAACTCATAACGAGACAGCTGGATAGCGGGTGTTCTGTTGTGTAACGGGGACTTCAATCGAATATGTTTAGCACCAAAAGCTGCGGTGATCAGACGATGTACTGAACATGCCGAATCGTCGTTTTCTGAAAGGAGTACTGTCTTCTCTGTCCAATTCAAAGTGGTGCAAGCAGGGAGGTGGTCAACGTTTGACCTGACTCAGAGCTGTCACCTTGTCGTGGTGGTCGGGCTAATGTGCTTCAATGATCCTGAGGGCTATAGCGGCTGGAACTCAGTTTATGAAGGTTCAACTATCCCAGGACGGCCAACGGGTAGCAGCCTGACGAAAAACAAAGACTTCCTCTGCTGCGAGTAATTGTATTACACGACAGTCTGTAGGTAAAGTCGTACTGTTCTGTGAAGGCGGTGTGAAGACAGTAAGGCGTTTTCTCAGGCGACCAGCATGTTCATATTTATGGAAGCAGCGATGCTGTCTTCCCCGATGAAGGATGGGTTAGAAAAGGTCCGCCCAAAAAAACGCACACTCCGATCGTCCAACGGTTGACCGTGACTGCCGGCGCCTTATTCAATACGGTCGCAGTACTTTTAAAACCAAAGAGCCCGGTGCTGCCCAGAAGGTACCTGCTATGCGCAGCCGCATCAGAAGTGTCTCAACCATCGCCCAGAAAAATAAACCAAAATAATCGCCTACTAACCTCAAAAGACCTAATCCACGTTGCAGCCTTCAATGTACGTACTCTATGTCAGATTGGGCAACAGGCATCCCCTGCAGAAACCTTGCTTTCCCTCTCCGTCGACGTATGTTGTGTCTCCGAAGCACGTATACAAGACCCCATTTCGGTCGTGCTCCTCAAGCCGCTCAGAATGAGCTCAGATGTTCCACATTTCACTCTTCTGGCATCCGGTGATCCTGACGCAACGGCTCATGGTATCTACGGTGTGGGAGTTGCACATAGCCCCAGGGCTGAAAGCACCTTACTGGACTGGATCCAAGTAAACAGTCGCCTTTACGCTGTGCGGTTGGCTAGCTCAATTAAGATTAACGCAGATCAATGCGGTAAACGATATTTGCTTGTCATATCAGCATGCGCCCCGACAGAGAGCAGTTCTGAGACTAAGAAATACGAGTTTTATCAAGATCTGTCAAGACTGGTTCGGTCGGCACGAAGGACGGATGTAGTAATCCTGGCGGGTGATATGAATACTCAAGTTGGATGACTAAGTTTGGAAGAGGTAAAGTTAAGTGGTCGATCTAGAGTCGGTGCTGAGCGTACGGATAATGAAGAGCGGCTTCTTCAGTTGTACAGATCCTGGCCAGTACGAACTTCCAACACAAACGCGCACACCGAGTTACTCGGAGGCCACTTACCACAAGATAATGGTGGACTCAGTTGGACCATGTGGCTATCAATTACCGATAGAGAGCCTCAGTTAAGGATTGTCGTTCCTTCTGGGGTACGCAACTGGACCCTGATCACGCCATCGTGCAGCCCTGCTTAGCACTTCGCTTTCCACCAGCACTACGCGTGCCGAAAGAGAGCAGCTCCGTTCATCAGCTTCGGCAAGTTTCAATAGCTGAAGAGTATCGAGCTGATCTGGCTAGAAAGCTACTGGAAACGCACGGTCATGTGGACGACGGAGATTGCTTGGAGGAGGAATGGAGGCACGTTAAAAAAGCAATGCCGTCAGCTTTCAGAACTGTTTGTCTGCACCCAACGAACACTGGATATCTTCGAGATCAGTAGATCTTGCTGTTACCAGAAAGGCCATACCAGCAACTGGCGACTGTGATGGCGCACGCAGATCCCTCAAACACCGGATAATCAGGAGCTTGAAGAATGACAGAGAACGCTGATGGATTTCGAAGGCCCAGGAGATGGAGGCTTTCGCTGCAAGCAACAGCTGCGCCCTGTTTCAACTGATCCGGTCAACGGGTTAAAAGAAAGCAGGTGTCAGTGAGACAATAGGCGGAAAGGACGGAACAGCAATTTACTCCTTCAGTTGCCTTCTTCAGCGGTGGGCCGAGCACTTCAAAGAATAGTTTACCTGGTCTCCTTCAACACAACCGCTGGAAGAACCAAGTGGACATTGACACCAATCATATGCAACCGAAATCCAGATTTCAATCCTGAAGCGCGACAAGGCACCTGGCCCGGATGGTTTACACCTCGCACCCTTCAAAAAAGGTGGCGGGGTCCTGGTGAACATTCTGACAACCATACTGCAAAAGGATTGGAACGAAAGCAATACCAGCCGAATGGAGCTCCTCAACCGCCGTCCCAGTTTTCAAAAAGGGAGTGAGAACATCGTGTGAAAACCATCGTGGTATTAGCCTGGTATCCGTCGCATCTATAGTGCTCTCTGGCATTAGTTTGCACAGGTTGATGGATTACTGAGAGAGACAGATTCGTGAGAATCAAGCTAGGTTTCGCCCTGATCGAGGATGCATCGACCATAGCTTTATCTTGAGACAAATTTTTGAACAGCGTCCCTCCTTCACGAGGACTACGTTGGGTGTTTTTCTGGATTTGAAAGTTGCTTTTGATTCTGTCGACCGTCAGCAACTTTGGCAGTGTCTGGCGATCAAAGGTATCCCTTCCAAATTTCTTTTCCTTATGAGGGCACTGTGTGCGAACTCCTGCGGGCGCGTACGAGTATGCGGGAAGCTCTCGCCTGAGTTCACCACGTCCAGTGGTGTAAGACAAGGCTGCCCTCTTTCCCCTTTCTTATTTAACTTTGTTATTGATATGCTGCTTGAAATTTCTCTGCCTGCATCTGAAACCTCGGGAGTCGAAATGCTCCCTGGACTTTCACTCAGAGACATTGAGTATGCAGGCGATATTGCTCTCCTTAGTTTAGATCCTTCGCAAATGCAAACGATTTTAAATAACTTAAATAACTCCGCCGCGCGGTTTGGCATGCGTTTCACACCCGCAAAGTGTAAAGTGCTGCCACAACACTGGGTGGGATCAAATCCATACTTCAAGCTTGCAGGTGAGCCAAGCGACGTGGTAAATAAACTTGTTTACGTGGGTGCTTTAAGGTGTACGCACCTAAGAACGATTGTGGCAAGCTAGCATTAGGTCTCATCCTCATCCACTATTATTTTTTCTCCACAATTAGGCTTTCGAATAAATTGTTTGCAAGACATCCGAGCACCACTGTTGAACACTGATGTCATGCTGTGAACAATGATGGAAACGGTAAACTGTATGTCTACAAGTGACGTTACTGGGGCGCACGAATTTTGCCTTACCCCATGAGGAATCCCCGGACATTTTAGGTATGAAGACTGCCTGACTACAGACGGTACAGAGTCACAACCGCTGTTGTGATATTATGATAGCACACAGTTGTTTCCGCTCGCTGTTTGAGACAATATGTTGACTGATATGTTGTGCTACCCTCTTGCATTGTAGTGCTTAAACTAAGTGCCTAGCAAGTGATAAGGTTAGTACCAGGTGCCTTTATACCACAAAATGGTACTTGTCACTGCGTCACTCATGGCAAATGCGTTACATGGAGTGAAGAGAATGGGGAGCGCCCTATCTTCAAAAAGAGTACGCGAAAACTGTATGAAGGCCACCGTGGTGTTAGCCTGGCATCGAGGGCGCTCCATGATCTATTGTTCGAAAGATGGCTGAACAGAGAGAGATCTGTAAACACCGAGTTGGTTTCCACCCACCAAGGGGATGAATCGACCATACTTTCACCCTCAACAGTATCTGGAACGTCAGCATTGCTTCCGGCAACTGTAAATGGTGGTGTTCCTCGACTTGAAAGCCGAGTTTAAGTCTGGGGACCGTCAGTCATTATGGTGGTGCCTATAGGGCAAATTTGTCCCTATAAACCCTTGATCCTCCATAAGGCACTGTACGACAAGTCCAGCGGACGTGTAAAGGTCTACCGAAAGATCTCGCCCGAGTTCAATACATCAAGTGGTATCAGGCAAGACTGTCTGCTTTCACCATTTCTCCTCAATTACGCTACCGCTATGACAATGGAGGACTCATTCCCAGCTTCTAATGCCTGTGGGGTCCAAGTGCTCGCCGGGGCACTTGTTCACAGATATCGAGTACACGGACCACATAGCTCTTTGTGGATCGAACGCTGTCGTAATGCAAACAATAATAATCTGAATAATTCTTTCTTATGGTTTGGCATGCGCTTTACACCTACGAAGTGTAGAACACTACCGCAAGACTGGGTGGGCTCGATCCCGAACCACATAATTATGGATGACCGATTGAGGTAGTAGACAAATTTATCTACCTGGACAGTTGTATCAGGTGGCGGTGGTCTACTTAGCGATGATATTTCCATTCGTATTGGGAAGGTCAGAGGAGCTTTTGTGAACCTGCATCACCTGTGGCGTAGGCGTGATATAAGCCTATCTGTCAACGGCCGAGTTTGTGATGCTGCGGTGCGCTCGATACTAATATATGGGTCTGAAACCTGAATGCTGCGAGCATTGCCCGAATGTGGTAGGAAGACTGGATCAGCAATGCTGAAGTACTTTGAATGGTTTTCGGAAGAAATAACTCGTCCACGATAGATAAACTGATCACACTCCATAAGTTGCGCTGGCTTAGTCACGTGCTTCGTATGCCGGTCGACCGACATCCTTGAAAAACCCTTTTCGCAAAATTGCGGGTCAGGAGAGGTAAAGGAGTGACTTGCAAACTAAGTATGAAAGCCATCGCCAGTGAACTCAACTGTTTTGGTCGTTGCCCTCTCTGTAGATAGGGATCCTGTGACCGGACGCACCAATGGTTAGGGAGATTGTCCGACATTGGTTAGCCGTGATCATGAATCCAGACTTTTGCCTTCAGTTCATAGCTTCCTAGTTAAAATCCCACCGACGCCCATGTATTGAAGGGCAAATTGCATCAGCGACCTTTTCCAATGCGTAGTTGTCCATTCTTACTTTCATAGATAATCGGAAAATGAAATTGTGGTAGATACAACCACTGCACAGGTACGCAGTTTTTAATGGTGATGATGACGCATAATCTGTCCTGCACAATCGTAAATGGACCACGTGGGCAGAGCACAGAGTGGGACGTGACAACCAGCTACATACCACACAATGTGTGGACCACTTTCATAGAATATCAGGGTGGAGAAACGCGGAAATTCCATCGAAATATACCAATGCAATCGATAGGAAAACAATAGAGTGAAAAACTGAAACCTTTTCAGAATATGAAATAAAAACGTCTGGAAACAACGGAAACGCTTACCTCAAAGGCAGTTTCGATTGAACGCAGCGGCACATATATATCCGTATTGTTCAGCAAGTAACATGCAGGAAGTACTGTTTGTTCCAAAGTGCAGGCTAACTTTATGCTTTCTTGCCCTCGAGGGTCAAAAGGATCAGGTGAGTGATTGGTGTGGTCGTCCGAGAGAGTCTCAGCATACATGAAAGCCACTTCGTCATCCACCAAAGGGCTTCTGATAACACCATTCGGTGGGTCTGCATGACGCGAAATTCGGTTGTTCAGGACGCTGAGCATAAACAGACCCAAGCCAATAAGTAAGCCATAGTAAAAATTCCGAGGGCGTACGTATTTATACATTAGATTTGCATTGCCCGCGAGAAACCAGTCATGCTCCCTAAAAGAATAGGAAGGACCAAAAGTTGAAGACGTCGGCTCTTTCGTAGCATAGCAAAAGTAAACTGGCTGCAGCGAGTCCTCAACGGTGTGGTGCGTAAGCAGGGACTTGGCACCAAATCCGACTCGTAAGAGAAGCAGATTAAGCTTACCAGATTGAGGTCCTTCAGCTGTAACATCCTTTCGGTGCCTAGCTGTCATGCCACCCAAGGGAAGTACGAGGGCTGGGATACTATCAGGTTGCCCAAGCCTAGACAGGGGTTCGAACCGCGGACCTCCAAATAAGTAAATCCTCGCTCTAACTACTGATCCATCTCACCCGTCCGCTCGTTTTCCTTAAGGACATGGGCCCTATTTGCGCTAATTCTCCACCCTTCACGCATCTCTCCAGTCCTTACTAACGCTTCCTACACCGATGGTCGTATGGTAGTACGCCGGTGCATTGTTGTCCATCACGATGATGGTTCTTATTGTCTAAAATTGTCGCAACAGTATAAATGGTGGACCCACTACTAATCACGTTTCATTATAATTCGGTTTCACACACAAGCATCCGAAGGTATTCGGTATCAGCATCATCGGTGACGACAATGATGCGTGGCACCGCGTGGGACTATCTCTCTCTACCAGATAGAAGTAAATAGGCACTGGCTGAGGAATTCGCCGCCAGCAGAGCAGGCGGAAGTAAGTCGGGACGAGGATCATGATGATCCCTGAGTAAGAATAGAGACTCGGACATTTCTGATGCCCTCTTGGAAGCGGCTCAATATTGACAGTCCACGTTTCTGCTAAAGGACGACAGTCCCGGAGTGGAAGCAGCAGGTGGTCAGATCCAATGTTCTCCTTTTCTGGATACCAGGGAGTCGTTTTTGTTTCTGATGATTTCGTTGACAATTGGCTTCCGAGAACAAGTCAAACGAATCAAAAGGAATAAACTGCACAAATTTCCATCATTTTCCCTTCCATTTTTCAGCTCTTCGGACCCAGCAAGCTTCCAGGCGGTCACAAACACTCCGTTTTACGTGGCGGCGGATGGTGCGTTGGGTTGAGTTCTAGTTGCAACCAGCAAGAATCTATCGCTGGGCCTCCAGCAGAGCCACAGGCCTATGAGAGATCCAACGTTTGAATGAGGTTGGTTGGGTTGTATCGCAAATACAGTTCATGGTAATGCTTGGGATATGTCTTCATTGACCGTTAACATCCGACATCGGAGCGGCCGGTGAGCGACGGATGACCCAATTCTGGTAAGTTCGTTTGATTTTTGGGTCGGTGAGCTTCTCAATACTTGAGGGAATTGAGCGCATGAGCAAACTGAAAAATTTAAATGAAAAGTAACAGCGGACAAGTGCATAGTCGGAGTCCACGCTCGTACTCCAGCCGCAGCGGTAGACAGTGATCGATCCACGCCACCGGCAACTAATGGCAATATGGTCAATTTGAATTCGCAACTCATTCCTTGATGTGCATCACACTGTCAAGCCATCTCCACGGTTCCGGAAGTTGGTACTGGAAAGGGACAATCTGTGATCGGCACACATCTAATAAAAGCGCTCTCCGTTGTAAGTGCGTATGGTGTCTAATCCAAGACCAACTCTCGATTGAGCCTCAGCCGTCCTTTATCTGCTTACCTGGATGCTCGTGTCACCAAGAAGCACAACAATGTCTGGGCTTTAAGACTGTCCTAAAAGATCACCTAGAGCGTCAGTGATAGTCAGTTGGGGCCTAAGTATATTAAAAAACAGGATGCGGTTGTGTCCTGGCTATTATTTGTGTTATTATTATTATTGCTTCATTACTCCTTCGCATTAACCTTGCTTTTATCTCTAATTTCAAATTGTGTACGTCTATTCTTAGACAAGTAAGCCGCTATAAGACCTTTTCTACTCTATACGGTTCTCTCTCTGTCCCCACGAATCACGTTCCACATGAACGTATGTTTCGGTTTCAATGTCGATCATCCTGTGGTTTGTCTACACCAACCGGGCTAACTACTCCAGGAGCTCAACTCAGAAGAGCTTGGAAAACAATCGGTAGTTTTTATTTGGGCAACGTTTCGCTTTTGACACAAAAGCTTCATCAGGCCAAGTGAACAGGTCACAAAATTGGTCAGGTTATAAGACAGACGGGGAACCAATCAGTAGGTTCTCTTCAGACTAAATCAGTGTTGAGTGTCAATTAACGGCTCTTGTCGGCTAGTGGGGGTGCCAAAATCTTGAATCGATGTGTTGGAGGGTTCCAAATTAGTTCCGATCGCTTTTCGTTCCTTAATCTTCCACTTCAGAGTGCTTCACTTGATGATTCGCCTCGGGTGCCGCTGTTAGGTTTTCCTTAGTCTTTGTGGGGTTGTGAGTGTTCCGACAATTTAGTTTGAGGAGGGTTGAGGTCAAGTGGAATCCAAATGATGATTACTCTTCCTACTGATGACCGCACACCAACACGTGTCAGCTCGAGTGACCCAAGACCGTTCTCCACACGCTAGCCAGTTCTACGCCTTCCATTCTGTTGACACTGGGATGCTTGGCGATTTCTACCGCCTCAGCGATCAGTCTGTGTGACGTGGACCGTAGTCCTCGCCTCAAAACCCCAACATTTTCTAAATCTATTTTGTGTCCTGTGTCTAGTGCATGTTCCGTAATCGCCGAGTCTTTCAGTAACGCTTGATATTCATCTGCGTTTCTC
>NW_008751785.1:1061237-1061950 GCF_000715545.1 Opisthorchis viverrini
CGAGCAATAACCGGAAAACACGGTTATTTAACCGAACAATAACCGGAAAACGCGGTTAATTGACGGTTATTTAACCGAGCAATAACCGGAAACCAGTTATTTGACGGCTATTTAACCGAGCAATAACCGGCAGACAGTTATTTGACGGTTATTTAACCGAGCAATAACCGGAAACCAGTTATTTGACGGCTATTTAACCGAGCAATAACCGGCAGACAGTTATTTGACGGTTATTTAACCGAGCAATAACCGGAAACCAGTTATTTGACGGCTATTTAACCGAGCAATAACCGGCAGACAGTTATTTGACGGTTATTTAACCGAGCAATAACCGGAAAACTCGGTTATTTGACGGCTATCTTGGTGCAAATAACCATTTGTTATAAAAAAAAGTCGGTTATTAGACGGTTATATAACCGTCGTATAACCGCAAAAACTCGGTTATTTTGGACTGCGTGTGCTGCTAGGTATAGCTCTCTATTTTGGACTGCGTGTGCTGCTAGGGGAGTATAGCTCTCGAAGACTAGCCTCGTTTCATATCAACAGCAGTTTGAAAAGTGTGATAAAACTCATCTACGGGGAGCTGTTCAGATCCTAATGCTTACGTGTATGCGGTTACGAAGATGGTTTTCCGTGATGGGCTTGTGAACCATGTCAGTGCAGCTCCTGGGTCGATCGGTTCGACGGTTAAATAACCGTCAAAAACCATGTTT
>NW_008751785.1:1061960-1063272 GCF_000715545.1 Opisthorchis viverrini
TGGGAGGCTTTCACCGTAGACAACGGCCGTTCAAAAGAAAACAAGTGTTAGCGAAGCGATACGCGAAGTGACGAAACGATAATTCACTCCCTCGACTGTCGTCTTGTGCGGTGGGCTGAACACTTCCAAGAACATTTCAGCTGTTCTCATAGCTGGCCTGAATGGAATACCGACACCAGACCACCATCGACAACCAAAAATGCAGCTTGATTTGTCAATACTGAAGCGCGACAATGCCCCTTGTACGGATGTCCTACACTTCAGATTCCTTGGAGAAGTTAACGAGGACCTTGGGAACAGTCTGACAAACATGTCGCAGAGGATTTGGGATGAAAACTGACTACCAGTCGAGTGGAGCTCCTCAACCGTCATCCCAGCTTTCAAAAAGGGCGCAAGAACGTTATGTGAATACCATCGTAGTATCAAATAGGTTCTTGAAATAACACTACTCAGGAGGTTGCTAGAAATCTTTTACATTCTGTGAACAGCATTTCCTTTCCTATAACTCATCAGGTAGGACCAGTCGCCGAGTTTCTTTCAACCCCATGTCTTACATGAACCTGAATTGTACGCATTTCACGAACTAAGCTTATTTTCAAACCAATTTGTTTTTATCGAGGGATTCAGCTGAATCCCAGTCGGATCCCCGTTTATGGATTAACCGTTTGACCTGATGTTTCATTTGAAAATACATTCGTTTCATCACTTTACATTTTCTTGAAGGCTGATGGAAGTTCTTCGGTTGCCAACCCCCGGCCTCCCATGTTGGGACTCACCACGCAGGCGCAGTTCTCGAGTTTCCGCCAGCTTCGTATTCTAATTGAACACAAAACTTAACACAAGAAGCGAAGTACATTCACTTGCAAACTGCACTGATCTCCACAAGAGACTCGACCCAACCTCTCGTTTCTGGTATCTTGAATTTTTGTCGACTGAAACGTGAAGCGGTATTTGTTAGTCACACTTAGAGAAAGGCCAACATAATTTGCAACTGAGTGTTCACATAGAATATGTGATGGAAATTAGATAACTATGGCTACCTGAATAGTACGATAGAAGCGAAACCGGTGCCAGGTTGTCAAAGGCTTGAGCAACCTTACGAGTATTGTTTTCGGTCTACTGTGTTATGTGGGATATCGTTGTGCGGCACATTCAGTTGAAAAAAAAACATAAAAGAGATATTTAGTTAGGATTCGGTTGAGTTTGGAAGAGTGAAATTCGCAAAGTCCCTTGCTGCGTTTTCCTGGTTTTGGAAACCTCTCCTCACATCAGTAGGCTGAGGTTCCTTCAATCGATTGCTGAGGTATTTCCA
>NW_008751785.1:1064477-1072634 GCF_000715545.1 Opisthorchis viverrini
TATTTGAAAGCCTTATTGTGAAGAACGGAGTAAAAATGGGAGGGAGAGAGACTTGGTGGTATCCTCTTATAATCATTCGGAGGCGCATACATCTTCAGATACTTATTTGGACGATGAGGGAACCCCCATTGAAGTGGACTAGAAGCCACTTGCACTAGAGGGTCACGTGGTCGCCATTATAGGGGGGAAGCCAGTCGCACCGAGGTAACCCAGACTCTTCGCAACCGATTGCACTTCCAGCTACCAGGTCAAATGTTGACCACTGCTTTCATCCACCCACCACCAATTGAGCACATAGAACAGTACTGTTTTGGGCAAACAATAAGCCGGCTTGAGTAATACCTCACCGTCGCTTCTGATGTGGGACACCTTCTTCGATTGAAGTCCCTGCTGAACAAACAAGCACACTTTCGAGGCTCATACGAGTTTTCGCTTTCGGACAAGTTTGGAAACAATCGGTAGTTTTATTGCTGGGTGGCGTTTAGCTTGTTAAACAAAAGTTTCGTCAGACCAAGTGACTGAGTGACGAGGTTGGTCGAGATCTAAGGCGGAAGAGGAACCAGTCAACAAAGTCAAGCTAAATCCGTGTTAGGTTTTGGCCAAAGGATTTTGAGCGCTGAGTGTTAGGCTGCATGACCGGATTCCGACAAAATATTCCATTACAACAGAAGAGGAATTTAATTGGATGTTTGATTTGAGTGAGAAGACAATAGGGGTATGTTCCATGACCATCTGCAGGGGGAACTAAAACAGTTCAGACTACAAAGCTGAGAACTAAACAAGATTCAGCTGAGGATCGGCGTGCCTACTCTGAGCTGTCTATTACACGAGACACGGTCTCTTACCTGTTTAACAAGAGAGCAAGGCACTCTGCCGGTGTGACTTATACAACCGTTAACCCCTAATCATTCATATATGATATTACGCTTGACAACGCAGTCGGCTAATGGCGTTCTGCGCATATCATTTCGACTAGTGGTGAATCTTTTTCAACCAAATTGCCGACGGCTGGTTAAGTCACCAACACAGTAACCTGCATTCTCTCCTTCATTACAAACACATCAGTTCAGTTTGCCATATCTACTTAGCAACGCCCTCTGATACGTAGAATTCAAGACAAAATCTCGCGAATTAAGCTTGCCGTTGCTAGTGTAACTAGGCTATGAATGAACACTACAGCTCTGACAAATCAACAGCGGAATAAGTTCCACAACGTCCCCGTTTCCCGCAAAGTCATCTTCCTGAGTTCCATGATATGATGTCCCAGCAGCAGGCCTTCTCTCATCAAATTTTAGCCTCGAATCTCATCGTCTGCATTCTATCCAGTCGGCTGCTGTTTTTCGTTTCATGTCAGTCAACGAAGTGAGTAATTAGCCCGCCTCACTCTATACATGTTCCCTAGACTTTTGTACAGCTGTAACCCTACGGGGTGAGTACGGTGATGACCTAGCAAAAGTGCCTTTTGTTTGTGGCGCCCAACATCAGCCCCGTCACGACTCATCCCCCCGGACACCAACAGACCGAACAGCTACGTTCCACCCTTCTGAGAGGGTCACAGTGTGAGTGAATAACCAATAAAGGCCGGGGAAGCAGTCATTTGTAGAAGCTTGCCGAAAAACACCTTTACCTAGACCAAACTCAGTCACCTAAAGTCTCATCTTACCTCTTGATGCACATGACGACTGGAGTAACCGCTAACTGATAGGCCAATTCATTCCACGGTCCTACAATTCTATTCCAACCCGAAACGTGCTGCTACGTTAAGTGCGCTTCGATTCCATGGTGACATAGGTTGCGCCAACAGATGTGCGGGGACCGTGCAGTAATAGGATCACTCAGTCAAATCACGAAAAATCGTGTTGGACTCAGCGGCCAAAAGTTCATAGTTCAAATACAAAACACCTGACATTTTCAACACAGTGTAAGATTTACCGCCGTTTTTTATTCGGAAAGCAAAGAGCCATGAAACTATAGCGGTGCGTGCTACCATGGTACCAAACACCATGTATATAATTTGAGTTTAGTTGTTCAGCCAATGGCTGCCTCTGAGCCGCGTTCACCGTACTTAAGAACGAGACTGTACACGGCAACTGCGTGGAATAGCTTGGTGCTTGGCTGTTCTACCGATTTGTTTGGCATGAGTAGACTGCAGTAACAAAACGAGATAAGTGTACGAAGAGTAGGATGGTGCGAGATAGAAGATAGTCCCTCAGGTGGCGTACACCCTCTACAACCAAAGATGAAGCCGCAGCGGGCGCTCCTCATCGTACACAAGAAATGGGATTATAAACTCATCGAAATTTCCGAAGTCTAGCTTCTCAGCTATAGTTTGGCGCGTGAGAACACCACACTTGACTGGCATAAACAGCTGTCCGTAGATCACTAGTCCCATGTTACACTGGGATCCAGAACCCTGAGGCCCCGATCACTCGCCTGAGCCGCGCATGCCTAAGCGTGGTATGGCTCATACTCGAGGCCACACAGTAACTTTGGATCAAGTGAAGGTTCACCAAGTCCTAAGCGGCTTACTGTTAGATTCTTTTAGGTTGTGCCGAAATTCGTAATGTACAGCACGTCGCTTTGCCAGACAATACATATTCCCTGGAGATGTCACGCTGCCATTCCTCGCCAACCGTCATTCCCTGAGCGGTACCCCAAGGTTGGCCCGATACACTCATCCCACTAAATGACCTATGCTCTATCAAACCTAAAAGGTTTTGCTCGAATGCTTGACCGACTTCACTTGTGGATCTCACCGTGATGTCCTAGATGTGGTCAAATTGATCCAAGAATAAAACGTACGAAGCTAATCCAAAATCGATGGGGTTGTTTGCGTTTGATTTATGTGGTCTCAAAAGATGTCTAGTCGACATCAGCTACGTCTGCTGCTGAGAATTCTTGGCTCCTTCTGTGGACAGTCAGACGTTGCTCCTCAAAGAGGCGTCAAGAATGGGTTGACAAAGGTCGGGGAACGCACATACCTGATGAACTTAAGAAGTGCAAAACCGGTCGTGGGTAGTCGAAGCATTTCGATCAACCTTGTGAGTAGTTTTATTAGGGAAAAACAGCAGTATAGTTATATCAGAGAAAACGGAGTAATGATTAGCGCTAGTAAAAGCACATTTCGAATCGACTCAAACAGTGAACGATTGCAACAGTCATTGATAAACTCTCCGAGTTCAAAATCAAGATCGCAAACTAAGTGGTGTATGAATCAAGACGGATGATAGAAGCACGAAACATTCTAATAAAATGAAAGTTGACAGCTGAAAGGAAAACAGACAGTCGAAGATGAAAAGACGTTGGCCGCAACACACGTGCAGAGTAAAAATGACGACCGTCAGGGAAGTGCCTCGACACCCGATTGATTTGTCTCCTTTTATTACCCACATTGTTTGAATCAACGACGGTCGACAGTCAAGGAAATATCAAACTATTGTAAATAACAAAGCAAATCATAACAATTCCGGGAGTTTTTCACTCTCATGTGATTGTGAGTGGAATCCGTAAAACGGCAGGTCGAGAGGTCAAACAGAAAGTAGACTTTAAACACAGCAACATAAAACCGCCTATGAATGGAGACAGACAGACTGTTGGTCAGTGTTTGATAAGGCTGGGCAATTGACGCTCCGGAATCGGTTTGAATGTACGGCGTAACGGTTTGTGGGCGAACAAGCTCCCAGTCGAATTGTGCCATAGTTGCCAGCAAGCGGGACAAAAGTAACGGAAGCATTCGAAATCTCGACAAAAGTATATTCCCGGACTGTTCTGACAGCTATTGCAGAGCGAATCTTCAAGGTAGGGGTCAATCTGAATGGTTTTTATGAACTTTGATGTGCGTATATCCACGAAGTTGGCTGTAACAGCTTTCAAGTAACTTTTGTAACTTGAAAATGCCACCCGTCCGGAACCTGAAGAAAGGGGTGCAAAGTGGAGTGACAAGTTGCTTCATCGATTACCTGCCGTAATCAATCAAAATCAATGAAAATGTCCTCATTTTCTCATACTTGCCAGTTCACCAAACATTGTTTGTTTTGAACAAGCGAAAAAATAACACTCAAACTACCACAAAATGCTTGAAAGTACTGTGGTTTTGATGTTAGCATCACGTGACACACAAGCGAGTGGACAACTAGTAGTGGAACGGTTACGCTCACCAATCGGGTACTTGTATTTGTCGGTATCGAGAGCGGCGAAAATCACGTTGCCGAAAAGATCATTCATGATGGTAACCAATGCTTCTGCAGTGATCATGCCATGCAGTGCACCAATGAAGACTGTTCTCTTTGTGTCTGGTCTATAGGGACCCGATTTGGTATACTGGCTGTCACTTATCGCCCAAGGAATGACCTGTGAAATGACAGAATGGAAAATAATTGACCTCAGTTAGGATGGGTTTGAAATTTCTGAAGCATGTAGCACCTGCGGGTATCTACACATCCCACGTGGACATTTTACCAACAAGTTCATCCAGAGTAATGACAGATGCTGTCAGCTGATATCAGATGATACCAGATGATTGTTTGTAAAACGCACGCAGGCTCAGAAAATGTTCTGTGCTACCGTTTCTAGGACTCTCAACACTAGGACTGTGTTGAACAAAAGTATCATTCGCTTGTGCTTACTTGAACATCTTTTGATCGAAAGCGCGAACTGGAAATTGTGTAGTAATCACCTCCCCTTGTTGGGTCCCGAACGCACGCGTCGATCAAATCGGTCACAGACGATTCGTGATCAAAAATGAGATAACAGTAACCTGGAATGTACAAAACGGCAAACAAGGTTCTTTACTCATTGGAAACCAAGAGAACTGGCCCATAGAAACAACCAAATATTACCATGATGAGGCAGAGGACCCATGGGGCCTTCAGTCGTGAATAGCCTTCCGGGCCACGCTTGATGCGACGGCAAAGCGAACACAGAAGGACTAAATGGTCATGACCTTCGGGGGTGGTCGCCAGTGAACTACAAACACTGCATATTTTGTCGCCAGATTCCAAACGGAATAGTCCGTATGGAATTCACAACCTTGTCCATAAAGTTCTCTTGAGGAACCTGCTGGTTCTAGTTTGTTTTCGTAACTCGTATGACAGTTGTTCGTTCAGCTGTGACAGGGAGAAATCACACCCGAAATATCTATCGAATGGACCAGTGTGAGTGACTGTCGGCTGAATAGCTAAAAGTCGAAAATTGAAATGTACCCAGCCGTCCACATTAAACTGTTCATGCATCTCAGAGGAATCTGGAAAGTTTATCCCAAATTAGTTTAGAGAATGATTTGCACATCATGGAGAGACTGCCGCCATTAATGGTAGCCCTTTTCGCTTAATTCTTTATCTGTGATTTGTCAGCACTTCAGATATCAGCAACACGATTGCATTCTACTGTATGCAACGCCATTAATAAATGAAAACAGCAGTGAGACTGGATTAGGCTAACCGTAAACAATACGGTCCCGTTTGAAGTGCGCGCTGTTCACCCCGGCCCAACCCAACTCGGCCTCGGTCACGTGGTGGTCCGATCAATTATGCATCCGCAATACGCTACTTTGACCAATGCAGCAGCGAGTAGTTATGAGGAAATTAATGGCCTAGCGTCATTACGACATACCTTTTGGTGATGGGTTTCGACTTCGAATCGCACTGAATTGGGTTGCATCCTGTTGGGGCCACGACACTGTCACATTTCCAAAACGAGAAAACGCCATAATCAGATCTTCACTGGTACTATCCCATGGAACGCCACCGAGAAAAACTTTCCTTGAAAACGCCATTGAACGACAAACCCGAACAGGTAGCTTTCCTGACCAATGGTAAGCCGCTTCTCTCCTCTGTGCAAGGGTACCTTGAAAAAGTAACAAACTTTTAATCGGCCCACATCCAAAAGGATTCTTCAAACAAAACACTACATCGGAAACATTCCAGTGAGTTCGTTGTTTCCGGAAAACTTGCTTAAAAAACTTAGTAACAGTAACAGGCGATTAGCTACTGTGAAACTCAGGGGAGGCACGGTAGCGGAGAAATTGCCAGTTTGCCAAAACCTAGAAAAGAGCAATGGAAGAGCCACAGCCGGCTTCGAATCATGGAATTTCCCGTTAGTATTTCGGCCCCATAAGCGTCGAGCACGTATGATTGTGTCCTCATGGGTTGAGTCATTGTGCGTACAACCAACTAATGGTGAATCTAATAAGGGAGAACAGTGACTGCTATCATAATCAAGAGGTGAACAGATAAAAACCCCGCATGCAACACAGGACAGGCAATGAAACGACTCACATTACCCCTCAAGAAGTGGGCCTTCATCTGTTGCACTGCAAAACCGCATTGTAACAACAGAGAACCGCTTCAATCTGTGTACTAGATAGATAAATCCCAAGATGAGGAAAGCCAACTCAAAAAAACGTAAGTAGTTATTTGGAGTGAAATACACGACTCGTGCCAACTAAACCCTCAAACATCCGGAGATGTTCAGCTGGTTATTACAGTTCTTTTTTGTAAATCGTACCCTCATCAGCGTCGTCCGGGCACTGTTGTTCTGATCAGTCCTTACCAGAGAAAAACAGCGCCCTACTTGGCTTTCACTCGTATCAGTGCTCAAACGTCACTTCTGTTCGAGCACTGATCAATGCACAACCTCAGCTGTCCCAGGATTGGTCATCCTCAGATCATTCACCCTAACAATTGTACTGGAACTGAGCTGGGTCAGTAGTAGGAAAAATTCAACTAAATTTCTGAAGGCAAGCGCCGCAAGAGTTAGAATGTCCAACTCACTTGCTGAAGTGCGATAGACGTTTGCAGCCCGTTCAATATCACTTTCTAAGGAGCACAGAAAACGTTTATACGGTTCCGCTAGACGTGCTATTTCTTCATTCAGGTTGCTGGTAGATGCCATCGCTTGTTGAGTCAGATTTGGTACTATGCCGTTTTCATTGTACGAAGATAAATTGAGCTGGTTCACACTGGAAGTTCGCTCCCGTAATTGTCTGCACCGATTTGTCATTGCTGTTTCCTGTAGACCCGCCAATAAGGCTGAAAGTGCAGGAGCGCAGCCAGTGTCGTTTCCAATACATTGTCTCAGTTGGTTATTGAGCAATCCGAGGAGCTGGTCCGCACTGGTGCCCAACAGTCCGGCTAGCATAGCTACAGGGTTGGTTGTGCCCGTTCCGGAGTGATTCACTGGTCTTGTGCTGTGTAGATCTGCGTTATTGCGGGGCGGTGTACTGGCTGTTGGTGGATAGCACGTTGTTACGGACGAATCGACTCTGTTAGGACGGTCATTTCTTTCCAACAAAATGTCTTGTGTTTGTCCGACACAGCCATCCACAGAAGTGCCAACACCTGGTGGTTGATAGCCAGGCCCCCTCACTGCCTCATCCAGACTGACTTGCATGGGTGTTGTTTGTCCCGATCCCCTAAGACTGGTGAGTTCCGTCTGAGGTTCAACACTTGCTGACGGTCTGGGCGAACGGTTTGCAGGTAAAGTTGGTCGAGACAGTGAGGAGTTCGACTCAGTACTCCAATTGGGACGCTCCTGTTTGAGTTCTGCAGGTAGGCTGCTCGCACTGAAGACCAACTCGGGAAATTGATTGGCCAACAGACGAGTCAGTAGTTCTTGGGTTGCTGTGCCCATTCCAACTGCAAAGCAAGCAAAACAAGTGATTGTTAGCTAGCGTAATCTTCTGAAAAAATGAACGAAAAATTAGTCTTCACACTTGGTTGCACACTAACTACAACATGGCTGGTCGTCATCATCATCAATCATCAAACAACCATGATTTATTTGAAAGACTTATAGTGAGGAAAAGAATGAAAGTGTACAGAGAAGGGACTTGGTGCTAACTTACTACACTCATTCAGGGAATCTGGATAGAAACTGACAACAAGATCGCAGTCTCCAACCAGGCGCAGCCAGGATCACGCGGTCCCCATTCCGGCAGGCGAATAGCACCGACTGCACCCAAACGTTTCGGGATTTCTTTCATACCCCTCTACCAAGTGGAGGGTTGGTCATCTCTCTGAGTTCGGTATGAAAAACAGCACTCTTCGGCAAACGATGGTTAGGCATACACAACACATGTCTCAAACAACGCAGTTTCTGGTGCTGGGCACGTTCTTCAATGGAAGTACCCGTTACACAACCGGTGCACAACCGAAAACT
>NW_008751785.1:1074591-1082517 GCF_000715545.1 Opisthorchis viverrini
GAAGTTGCTGTTGTTACTCTGATCGACCAGCAGTGAAGCGAAACCGCTCGAATCGTGTGTGAGATCACCGAAGGTGCTGATATTAGGCAATTCTGTAACAGTTGTATGTTGGTTTGCTTGGTGGTATGCCGTTTGTGTGCCGGCTAGACATGGGCGTCCTCCTCCGATTCTTGTCTCGGGGTTCTTTGTGTTCGCGGGTGAAACGTTGTAGGGCGAGCGCGTCTGGACGGAATCAACTAAAATTTCAAGTAAACGAATAGAATATTCAGGTAGGATATTTAGCAATGATCCACATGTCCAGTAAACCTTAAACCATGTGTCCATTCAAGTGATACCTCCAACTTACCGTGCTAATTTACTCGCTCATCATGCTTTCGTAAAATTTAAAGCTTCCACCAATGGGATGATGACTCATGATTTATCAGGGCTGGAGTAGATGTCGCTATTTGTCCAGGTGTCAAAAAATCGCGTTTGCCACTTTTTTCTGGGGTTGCACTCTGCTGAGATTAGACGGTTACTGTACCCTCCCCCTTCCATGCAATGCGTCTTTTTAAACCAGTTCAACCCCCGCCCCCTCCACACGTGCGCAGAATTGTCTAACCTAAATGGTGGTTTACTTAATCAAAACGAACTTTTCACACTGAGGAAGGAATGGACGCACGTGGCGTCAAAAGTTCACTCACAACGAACAATTGAGCAGAACGTACATTTCAACGGAAAAACAACACTGAGTTGTAGGGATGAGTTCGACCACAGAGGAAGAATACTCTCATAAGATGACAAACTGAGGAGTCATTACACTGGGAACCAGTCTGTACTTGTGTACGTGACTTGGTTTCGGTGATTGAAGGATGAGTGCGAGTTGATTACAATGCTGATCAGTCAGGCATTTGTGCCCAGACGGTTATGTCCAAATTACTAGCCAGCTGGTTACAGGGTTCGTAACTTTCTTGAGTTTTTTTTGGGGGGGGAGGGGAGATGCTGATGAGAATTGGGTGTTTTAGCATAGCTTGGTTTCACGCGCGGGACAAAAACTCAGTTGGTGATTTGGAACGTTTGTCGCTCAAATTACTGTGAAAGGAAGATGTTTGTCTTGTCTTGGCGCTAACCTTCTTCTGGGTCAAGATATTAGATAGCACTTGAAGGATCCAACAATCGACAATGCATATTCAGCATGCGGAACAGTTCTACACAAACATCGAGCCTCATTTTCATAAAAAATGACTTATCGGTCTCACTTTTCTAAGCACGTTTGTTTTACTGTTCATTGGCTTCGAATACTGAGTCATTTATGTTCACTGCATTTCTCTCGTTCAGAATGCTTTTGAGCCCGAGATACAAATAAGGCTTTCATAGAATGCAACTAGCAGTGAGTACTTTGTGGAGTTAAATGTCGGTGAGGATTTTGCGCCTCCGTTGACACGAAGCAACACTTTGGATACCGTGGTCAAGCTCACCGTCAGTCAGAAGACTGAGCTATCCCATAACCAGGACTTACTCTAATGTCAAAGACCAACACTGTCAGAGCCTCTTTATTTTTTCTAGGGATTCGCAACCCCAATGGTTGAGAAAAACGGCGGTTTTTCTAATAAGCTCTTGCATTGCCGATTCCTGCTTGCAACTGTTTGGGTTGGAGAGAGAAGTGGTCGAGTTATGTTCTTCCTTAAACCTATCCATGCTTCCAGCAGGAAAAACCCAGGCATCGGAGACCCTTCAGCTCAATCGAGGTTCATCGAGAATACGTACAGGGATCATCGTTAGACCGAGCGTAAGGACTGATGAACATTCAGCCAAAATCCCCGGTACCATATCACTAGTCGGCAGTTAGTTGAAACCAAAGTTCATGCTCACTTCGGATTCTCTAGGCATACAATTCCACCGGCTGGCACTGAATATCACGCAGAACGCCTTGAAACCGCTATCTAACTGTTCAACTGACTGTCCGGTCCATAATGACGGAAGGGCCAATGTGACCGTGCCTATTGGGATGCATATTCATGTTTATCAATATCATATATATACTCCTCGGCAGGACTGCAAGGTGGTCCATAAGAAATGTCAGTTAGACATAATGCACTACCCATAAGGTTGCTGAAAATTGGTCGACAGCCCACAACCGGTTCCCCCCTTCTTGGTGCTCATCAGGTAGGCGCAGTCCCCGAGTCCCCGTTCAGCTCATGTTCTACTTGAACTCAAATTACAAGAAATTACCGAACTACCCTTATTTGTAAACCAATTTGTTTTTGCGGGAGACTCACATGGAACCCAGCTGAATCTTTCAGTTATGTTTCTAAGTCAGGTTCACACATCGTGTGATTAGCCCATCGGTCTCAGAAGCGGAAAATTGGAAAATTATGCGATGTTTTCTGGTATAAAACGTCCAAGTGGTACTCTAAGGAATAGGTCGAATCAAAGTCAGAACCACACAACAACAATGCCTAATATTCTCAATCCAATCAGTTAAAATAATATAAAGATTTAGTTTTCCTGAGTAGCCATTGACTATTCCATCCTGACCTCCCATATCCTCAGCTTATTCCTCCACGAGCTGACTCCACAGTGAACAGGCTCCGGTGTAACAGCTAAATCACGACAAATGAATTGCAAATAACCACCTACGACGTAGCAATGTCACACTGCCATGATGAAATCCTTATAATCTAATCTCCACTTCACTGTCAAGTAGGAAAGTTTGAGCAGTCTTCGTCACGGAAAACAATTACGACAAATTTCTGAACGCTTTTTCCAGTGATGGGCGTGAACTGGTTGATCAAACAACTGCGGTGAGATCATGAATGCACGGATGGGTACGAAACCAAAATGAGCCTGAAAATTTATCCTCCTAACCAGAACCCAACGTCTGGACAATGTTAGCATAAACACCAAGCTGCCACACTCCTGCTCACTTGCTTGTATAACGGCTTGGTTGTCCTCAATAAGAACCTAAAAGAGCTATAGCGTAGAAAAATACCGCTTATTGTTGGACAGAAAACGTAGGTAGTCCATGGAAGGATAGATATGACGGTCAGGCTTATTTTCTGATGCCCAAACGTTTGACAGAACTCGCTCGGATAGGAATGGCAGACACTCTTGTCCTACATATTATTGAGGTCCCTAGAGCACCAACTCCCTTCTCCGTCCACAATAAAGCTATCAAATAAACCATATTAGTACGGTAGTGAAGCAGCACTGTTGAACGGTGATGTTATATCGTGGATGATAGCTTCGTTTTATTTTGAAAAAAAAAAGAACCAACTTGTGGTCGCATTGATGAAGAGCGCTCCATTGAGGTTAAGTACTTGATGGTTTTGACGCAACAAGTTATTGGTCTAACTAACCAAGTGCTTACATTCACTTACTCTTATCGACTAACAAAAGATGAGTTATGTGCTCCACTTCTATAGACAGCTGGTGTGGGGACGATGATGATGAAAACGATGACGTTGATAATGTTGATGAGACTACAAGATATTCTCAGCGTGTTCCTAAAATAACGCACGGTGGAAAAACACTCGGACAAAAGTTTTGGTTCTAAATTGACAGTGCAAATTGTGTTCACAAACAGCTTGTTTTCAAGAACCAACAGTCTTTATCTGAGTTTCAGCGCACAAAACGGTACAACACTGTGGAGATTGGTAATCTAGTCAGTTCCGATACTGGTAAGAGCTGAGAGAACTCCAGTGAAATTCGATTCCCGAAGGCCAATGTGATATACGAATCGTTCTTACGGTGCTAACCAACTCGTTCGGGTAATTACAAGTCAACCAAAGTAGGCTGTTTTGGAGATATTATCTTTATTCACAAGGGATCAATCCAATCTCAGAACAACTAACAAATTTGCGACCGTCTTGCCGTGACTATTGTTGCCAGATCAACGGGACAACAGAAAAATGGCATCAAAACTCCCGAGGAACGTGGCATTCATCCTAAGGAAAGCCTACCTCAATCTAAATAACCGAGTTCTCAGACTGGGAACACAGTACAACTCAGATTAATCGAATTAAGCTATAAGTAACAGATGTGCTTACCGGATGCAGTGGTCCGAATCAGTCCAGGTGTTTGCGAGGACACGTTGCCATCATTAGTGTGCACGTGAAAGGGACTGGGATTTTGTCTCCTAGGTGTCGACCAGAAACAATTTGAGTCCATTGGAAAATTACTTATCGCAAACGTATGAGACAAAACGATATAAGTAAAACTGGATTGTCGTTCAGTAAAATTTTAGACTGATCTGCTTGCGTCAGTCAGTGCACGTCTTCACCAGCTGGCTGTGATGTTCGTCGGATATGTGTAGTTCGTCCGATGGGCCCGTTTTCTTCAGAGCAGCGTTCATCCACCAAACTGACCAATCGAACGCAAGTACAATCAAGCGATAAACTGAGCTCCGCTATGTCGGACCACCCCACCACGGGCGATGACACGTGCACCCCAAAGCGAATGCATTCGCTCAGCCGCTTACTTGATCACACCACCACCCCTCTCTGTCAAAATCGGTACGTGAGCTATCCCATTGATTAGTCGGTTCGTACTGAAACGCTCGGACGACGCTTGATTGCCTGTCCCATTGCGCTGGTACGGGGCTGAGGCGATGCTCGCATTTAATCGACCCACCGAGAAATTGAATCAATCACCGGTCATGAGGTCAGAGCTAGACTGTAATGATAATCTGCTATTCGAATGTGTTGTGATCGACTCGAGCCGGCACCAAATAGTGGTTGTTATATTCAGCAAAACATTTCGACCAGGGGGAAGTAGTACTGTTGCATCGTGGGTTGTAAATGCCGAGTGAAATTATGGACGTTTCTGCATCGAGATTATTTCCGGCCACCTTCCTAGGCATCCTTCACTCTAATGTGACTAACGTGTTTGTTCCTGAATAATTTTCATATGGTCTGCTTCCAAGCTCTGCGTACCCTTTTGAGCTCGAGATAGCCTAGCCGTAATTTGACAAGGCTCGTGTGAACCAGTTCTCAAAGGTAAAGTGAACACTAGTCACAAACGAATAACCAACAAAAACCAACCAAGCCGAGGCCTAAGTTACTGTTCGAAAGGAAGAGATCATCTAGCCCTCTGTTAAAGTGATTTTGGGCTGATATATATGGTCTGACATCAGCTTTCCAAGTCTGAAACTAAAACGGTGTGAGGCCAGGAAGATGTTTTTTGATCATATCAATATCATACATCTCGTACTGAACTTCGGTCATTACGGATGGAATTTATGTCCATGGCTTCAAAGCATACACCTTGTTTGTCTAATGACTAGTTGGTTTTTGTCTCTGGTGTTGCTTCCTTACTTCTCGTTTCCCAGATGCAACGCGTCAGAATCTCATTTTGGCTTCGTTTCTACGTCTCAGTCAGTGAAATAAACCTGCATAATCTTCGCCGAGTGTCCCGAACACCCCCGTCCAAAAAAAACATCACCAATCGGTATGAGGTTTGTTTGGTTCTGGTGGCATAGCTCTGGGACACATTCCTCATTCACTTCTACATACACAGCCTCCTTTGTGAAGTTTGGTCATTTCGCGACAAATGTAGGTGCACCAAGCCCCTCCGAAAATCCTTTCGGAGCATACATATAATGTCACCCGAAGGAAACACGGGAGCCTAGGCAGGACTAGTCAAGATGCCTGAGTCGGCTTCGAACCATGAAGCTTGCGGTCCATGAGCTATTTCGGGCTGATCTTGGAGAACTGTTAGATCCGTTTCTTGTGTATACTTCAAGCTAACATTTGGTGCACTAATGGTAAATTCTGTGAGTGCTATGACCAGTAAATGTCACGAGACATATGAGATCACGTGTTCGAAAACTTATGGAAATAAACATTTAGCAAGTGAGGATGATATCAGCTAAGTTTTGAGTTTGAAACTCTTGTTCAGTTAGCTCAGCTGGATAAGCAGGTTTCGAACGAATTCGCGCTGGTTTGCCTTTCCCGAATCCCGCCACTCGAAATTGCTGAATTGATGGTGGTTATCTCGGAGGAATATCATCTCTGGGGGAACAAAGCTGTGAACTTCCTGGGGTGTAGAACGATAGGAAATCATGTAAAAATGTGGCACGAAACACCCACCGTAGTGCTGTTTATGGAGTGTCCTGTCATCCGGAGGTAACATAGCGACGTCCCTACGCACGATGGATTCCGGACAAAGGAATGTGACAATTATCACAACTCCACCCAGAGAATCTCATTGTATAAACAACTTGCTGTGTCTCAGGAGACAAGCCTGTATCTACGATGAATACCGCGCAACGCAAGTCTGACTTTCCCCATATGGCCAGGAGCTTGTTATCTCCAACGTGTTTTGTAACAGACAAAAGCGTTCAAAACGGTACCACTGGACACAAGCCTTCTTATATCCTTATTCGAGCGCTTTTATTGGTTTAATTGCAACGCGATGAACTAATTCACTGTAGTTGTGCACAAACAGTCAGAGTTTGTTTGGGAATATCAATCATCACGTGCCCCCTCCCGAATAAACCTGTAAACAGCAAAATCGCTACGGTCACGAAGATTGTGATTACTGTTTTAACAACACTTCTTCGAATTCTGACGATCCGTGAACACCAAACCTGCTTCTTTTCATAGTTGTTCTGACTTTTGCGTGACTGAACTTACTGCAAAAGAAGGATTCCTCATAAGAGTGCTTAAATCTGGGAAGAATCGGACTGTGATTTTCGATATACAGTCTACATAACCGATGTTGCATTTATTCATTCAGCAGCGTAGCTATTTCGATTTGCGACAAGTTACAAGCAAGCAAAATACGGTTGCACTCATTCCGTACCATGTAACGAGATCAAGGATTTCGTTTCACTAGAAAACAAGTTGCAGATCAAAAAGCACACCCTGGTTTCAGATCGAAATGCAGATCACTTTTGGTTATCTCACTTAGGCGAGCACTAGATTTTAAATCCTATCGAATCCCCCCACGTATATAGTGCCAGTAAAATATAGTATAGTATATAGTACAGTATTGTGCAAGGCAGAACGAAATCGGGACTCGATTTTAAACAAATTGGAGACGGAATAGGGCAGACAAGAATGATGAGAGCTTATCTATTTTATGCAATGTTCTGACGGTATTTGTTATCGCTCATTCTCGCCTCTGCCACAAATTGTGACTGCCGCAGCTCCCACTATGCCCCCTTACACCGCCTACGGTCACCGATTATTCCGTTGCCCCACCATCTCTGCCTCCAACACCATGAGACTCCGAATAGACTGGCTAGACATGGACTGCGATATCGATCGCTGCCAACTCGCTGCTCGTGACCCGGAAAATGGACAAACTGGTGCGCATTAGGATGCTGCTTGCAGGACCATTAGACGAGCCCGCTGATGCAACAGATTTCATGACGGCGATCGTGGCCGAAAGTGCAGCGGTCACCTTTTCACAACCATCAAAATGATCCAAAAACGAAAGCCCACTTGGACATCGAACACAGATGACCGAACGCACGATGACCATCCCATGTTAGACAAGGTGAATAAACGGAGAAAATTAGTCAGACAATCTGTGCGACCGAGCACATGATATTCCGTGAAATAAAGAGACAAAATTTTCTGCCCGATTTCTACGTAACCGAGAAAGTACTCGGTCCACCTAATTCAGTCACTGGTTGGTTTCCTGTTCCCGACGTGGGCAGCGGACATCACCATGCCTACTCAAAGTGATTGCCAAACATATAGAAGACATCGTCGCTAGGCCTAGCTTTGTGTCTAACGCAGCAGTTGTGAGCGATAGGACATTACACACTTTACTGGTTGGCTGCAGACTCATCAGGAAATATCAGGGAAAGATCTCCGACGACGAAAGCGGAACAATGCTCTGATCAAACTCATTGACACCGCCTAAGGCCACAGACGCACAGATGTACGGAAATAACCTTGTTAAGTGATAGGCCGAAAATAGTCCGTTGTCTTGCAG
>NW_008751785.1:1083034-1086267 GCF_000715545.1 Opisthorchis viverrini
TGATGTCAGATAGTCCAAAGTTGATTAATCTGCTCACGCCACTTAATGAGAGTCCGATGCTCAGAAAACACGGTTTGATTTCACATGCAAGCCTGTTTTATCTTGCGCTGCCAACAGGATATTTTCTAAAAATAACCGACCAAAAATAGATAACAAGATTACATCTTCAGTGGAGCCTCACAACCCAATGATGAATTTCAAAATCAGAACTAACTGCATAGTATTAGACATCCCCGCTTAAATCTAAATTGAAAAAAATAAGGGGTATCAAGTTGAGCGCGAACTTACGTGCATCCCCGGACGAACCAAGCACATTCTATCGCCGCTACCTAGTAATAGACCACCGCCGATTTTCGCAGCTCGAGGCTTTGAAAGAAGATACGATAGGTGACCAAGGGCACATGAAAAACTCTGAGGAACTCCTTATCTGGGGACCAGTGTCCAAGTAAACCAACATCTCGGTGAGCGGGAAAGATGGTCAAACAATAGGTACACACAACATTCATGTAATCCCAGTTTAAACCTGGCAAATACTTGTGTGAATCACAGAAATCGACGCTATTTATTCGAAGCCCTAAAATCGCAACTTCTTAAAATCATTCTTGAAACTAACTCTAGTTGGAACGCTGTCAGATGTAATCACCTTAATTGATGTCACTCGGATTCTTGTTGTCAGTCTCTATCCAGTTTGCCTGAAACAGTGTTTGCAGATGTAGGCACCTAAGAATGAATGTGGCGAGCTAGCACAAAGACCTTCCATTGTCTACATTTATTGTTTTTTTCACGGCCAAGATTTTAATAAATTATGTTTGTACCACAACGAAGCATCAGCGTTTACGACCAATGTGAATTTGTTGCCGATCATGATGGGATGATGATGAAGATGATAGTGATGATGACGAAGATGATGGTGAAGATGATGATGATGATGACAATGATGATGATGACGACAATGATGATGATGATGATGGTTATGATGATGATGATGATGATGACGGTGATGATGATGATAAAGTTGATGATGGTGATGTTGATAATGATGATCATGATGATGATGAAGGTGACGATGATAATGGTGATAATGATGATGATGATGCTGTTAATAAAGATGATGATGAAGATGATGATGATGTTGGTGACGATGATGATGATGATGCTGATGATGATGATGATGATGATGATGATGATGATGATGGCAATGATGACTTAGGAGTGTACCCAATATTTCATCATCATCGTCAATGACAGCAACCTCAGATGGGGACATTAATGCTTTACTGACCTAGAACCATGTCGATATATTTGAATAGAACTGTTCAGTACAAGTAAGGGAGAAAGGAATGGAATAGCGTGAGGGGCATAGAGCCAGCATACAACAAACACTGCAGGTGCCTTCACCCCCAACGCACAATGAGGCAGGGTGGATAGAAACCGCCATGTTGTCTAGTTTTTCCAGCTGGACACAAAGAAGGTCCGGTGAACCGCATCCTGGAAGGTGGACAGCACAAACTGAACCCAAACATTTTGTAATATCATTCAGTGCCTTCTGTCGACCTCCAATTTTCCATTAAGCCACTCTGAACGAGGCACGCAGAAAGGGGTTACTCTCAGTAAGTTGACATAATTAACACCTTCACACTGCCGTAGTTTGTCCTATTAGTGCACAGGTAGTGATAGCCATAATACAAATCAGAAGGTGTATGTGCACTAATAGAATTTTTTAGTATGGTTGACAGTGAAGGGTTGCAACGCGTATGAAAATGAATATAACGCGAAATGGGAGCAAGTCAAAAAGGAACTTATCGGATGTGAGAGTCCCTTGGTGAAATTCCGGACGGCGGTAACGTGCTTTTCTCCGCAGTTTGGCTGCTACACGTGTTCCATGGTTGTCCGTGGACTTGTGGAGNGAGTTTGTGTGTCCTGACTGGATTCGGTTTCCCTTTATGTAGGTCCCAGTGCGTGTACGTGGGCGCGTCGGCACATGAGTGGTTGCTACGCTGACTGGGCGGTGCACACAATCGATGTCCAATGAGAAAGCTTAATGCGACGTGTTTGTGCGTATGAAAAAAAGACAAGCCTCGCGACCGCGTGAGCGACTGAGTTGACCAGTCAAGTATGTGGGTGACCGGGTCGCTACAGTCCCTGATTGTATGGGGCCTCCTGCATGCCTGCAGTCTCCGGCATGCGAATAGTCCTGGACAGTGTTAGTTCAGTCTCATGCTTAGCAGTTGCTCTCGCACATGTTCAGCGGCCTCGTTGTTGTAGGTGATACTTAAATACGTCCGACATATTACCTTAACGCGTTATATCCCCACCGGGGTTTTGATTTTATGAAGTGCGAGAGACCGTAGCGTTGAGCTGATTCAACCAGAACCATCTGTGTAAAATGAGTAGACGCCAAGAGAATCAGTTACCCAGACGTGTGACAATCGTTCGTAATTGTGAACAGACGGCTTTCATAGTTTGGCAGGGCAGACTGACTCGTTTCAGTGTTAGTTTCAGTTAGGTCTCATCGTGTTTGATTTATAACGATTCGACAAATTTCGAGGTGCTCGGATACTCATTGGAACATAGTTCGAGGCCAAGTAGCGGTGTCCCAAATTGTCCTTATCACGGAAGATAAAATTCGATGCGTTGGGCAACCTTCCAGCTTAGCGTCGAAGCATTTTCAACTTTCTGTCGAGACACGGAGGTTCACATCAGATGGTCACATAAATTTTGCTGAACCAAAGTGTAAATGTGGCTTGGACCATCAAACAGAAAAATGCGCCAGCCAGAAGGGAACGCATTCACCTGTACACCAATTTAGTTTTCAGTGAGAATCGACTGAATCCGGCTGAATTTCTATTTCGAATAACCGTACTGCGATATCTCGGCTATCGTACCAGTTTAAGCGTGTGTCGATGGCCTCTATGCAGCGCATTCATTTGAAGACCGTCATGAACGAAGTATTCAGTTGATACTTCTGTTAAAACCAGACTGACGTGCAAGTGAGTATCCATGACGATTTTGGACAGTTTAGGTCTCAATAGAACTTATGTTTAGTGAAAACATGGTGATTGCAGCTACCCGATGGGGTCGGAAAATGGAAAACCAGTCGTGAGTTTTCGAAGAGTTTCACCACCACTGGTATGAATAATTTCTTCCGACATTAATGATGGTGTCGCCTCGTTTGTTGAAATTTCAGATTATGACGAATCATGAATAGGTTTCAATTGTTCAGAAAGTGTACA
>NW_008751785.1:1086564-1087767 GCF_000715545.1 Opisthorchis viverrini
AAATCCATCTTCTCTTTGAACGCGTCTTCCTGAAATTTCTTGGATATTCATTGACTGCTGCCCAAATCCAAGCAAATGCTACAAAGCTACTGCACAAATTTCGTGATAGATCTCACTTTTCAGGAGACGCAAAGCGGATTTACGGGACAACATACTACTCGCATGCCCTACCATCGATAGTATCACCGTTAAACCAGTAACACGGATATTTTACGTCACCTATCAAATAACCACAAGAAGCTTTTTACACTACTACCTACATCAGTGTGTAGGTGTTTACTGTTTACGTTGTACGTTGTTTACGTTGTGTCCAAACTACTAACCTGAGTGTTCGAAACTCCCTGGAGTTTTGTGGGATATGCACAGCTTGTGATTCGAACAGTAGGGATGAAACATCTGTGCAGTGCTTCTCGGCTTTTCGTTGTACACTGGCTTCATGCACAGGGCGAAATCTACATTAATGAATCTACCTGAGGGTGCTCATATAGTTTTGAGATATTTTTGTTTTTGGTTCCGACCGATCAGCCAGCCTGAATTTAGGGTTAGGGAACCACTGATATGTAACTAAATTTCACTCACCCTGTTACTCATTCGATAACAAAGTCTTGTCGGATGACGAACAGTGATCATTCAACCTAAAAACCATATGGACTAGTCAGTCGATCAATGAGTAGATCGATAATGCGAGAAGAATGGTCCTCAAGCGCTGAGTGGTCCCGGTTAAGATGCAACTGAAAGTTAATCCAAACGTTTTGGAACTGTGAGACGAAACAGAAGTGAAAATTTGCTAGGTAATATTAAATTCTCGGTCTGTTTAGGCACCTGTCTTTTGAATAAATTACGGAAAACGGGGTGTATGAAGTATTTCATATGTTGCTGTGATATCGGATTGCTTAGTTACCTAAAGTTCCAGCTACCAGAGAGGGAAACAAACCGATCCAGACAGAGGTTGACGAATATTGAGACGGTGTCCATCATGTAAACAAACCAACAGGGCAGCCAATCGTTTCCATTAGACAACATCATCTGCTGATGATCAGTGTTAACGATATATATATATATATATATATATATATATATATATATACCGCTCTCTGAACTTATCCTTCGAAGGTTGACTGAACACAGGGGAAAGCAGATCCGTGAAAACCAAGCTGGGTTCCGTTCTTCAAGAGGTTGCATCGATCATATCTTCACCCTCCG
>NW_008751785.1:1088794-1097232 GCF_000715545.1 Opisthorchis viverrini
TCAGCTCCCGCCTGCAACGCGCAGCTACCTCCCCCTCCCCCCCAAACCATCGGTGAACGAAACTGTGGCAGCTACAACCACAGTACGACGAGTACGCGGTTATTACAGCTGACAATGATTATATATATATATATATATATAAACCGTTCATACGAGGACTGTCCTTGACATACTACTACTTATGGTTTTAGCGAGTTATACCTCCGAATGCAAGCGTTACGTCGACCACCGGATTGACCTGTTACATCAGGCCTTTCGATATACCATCCGTACCGCTCTAATATGCGACACGTACTGAATAGAATGGTTGTAACGATGTCTGCTTGAGACGAGGGTAGTCGGAATTGAAGTGTTGCTAGCACGCATGCACGCACCCGGTGATCCATAGATTTTGGATACTGCAACCGCATTCTAACCAGTCGAGGCCATTCGGTTGCGATTCACCTATGGAAAAGTTGTACGGCCTTTTGGGATTGTGTTAAATAGACCCCGTTCCGGTCAATATGGTGGTCCCAAGTCTGGTGAAGATTTAAGTGACAATCAATTGATGCGAAAATCATGGCAATTAGATTTGATTTTTAGTAAGCCAATAGGGTCAGATCCTTGGTCTTTTTTTTCCAGTTTGATCACGTGAAACTTTAGCTTGTTTGGTTTTATCTGTCACTATCTGGGCGGTCACCGAAGGCAACACTGATTCGAGAATATCCATAGGAAAAACTAAGTAGGAAGCCCGAAACAGCAAAACAGCTCTAGCAATTTCGATTTTGTTCCCGTTGTGAGTACAGGATTCCCTCTTTGTGTCAGCGAATCCGTAACGAGGCATTTAGAAAGCCAACGTTCAGTTGTTCAACAGGGACTTCAATCGAATTCTATGTTGAGCAACGAAATTCGTGGTGGTAAGGCTACAGTCGTTTTAATTCAGAGTGGCTTAAACGGTGGTCAACCTTTGACCTGATAGAAGGAAGTGAAGTCGATTTTGAAAAGTCTGAGTACTGTCGATGATACCAGCCTTTTCCGATGGGGTCCTGCTTGTGTAGAGACGCTGCAAGGTATGGCTGTTTTGATCAGTGTCATTGGTGTTCCTGTTGCTAGTTTCTATCCAGATGGCCTGATTGAGTGTCTGGAGGTATAGGCACCTCGGGATATTGTGATACCCTAACACTAGGTCCGTTCTCCACTTATTTTACTCTTCCCTTCACAATAATGCTATCATAAATTACACTTGTATGGTAGTGAAGCACCATTATTGAACACTGAGCGTATGCTGTCAGTGATGACCACGTTGATACCTTCTCTATTATGAATTTCTACTTAAGGGATTCATGAATCCGCCAGCAGCTGCTTAAGCGAGCAGGAAACGACAGGTCTCCGAAAAGAACCTCACAGGCGCACAAAAAGAAAGTAATGCGATACGCACAGTGGCCACGGTTGGGCTTTGACTGATTCGATGTCGAATTGACCCCACAGTTTTTGCATGCGTTATTTGGCTATTCCTCTTCAAGGCCTAATCGAGGATTTTCCAATCCCAGTTCGCACTCTGTTAGAGTATTGTTCATACGCTTCGAACCCCAAAATCCGATGTTCAGCTGAGTGCTTTTTGGCTAACTTGAGTGAGGAATGTTTCGTGGCCAGAATGGCGCAGCTCCGCACACAAGCTCGGGTTGTAGGCACAATAAACTTGATTTGCCGCTCGGCGATTGATCATCACTCACATCAACTCGAAGGTCCACATTGTTCAAACGAGACTTCTGCGCTCACACGTAACGTGCACTGTCCGCTGTGAGCACCTCTTACTGCATGTCACGTGCAGGCTAGTGAGCCACGTGCATACACACAAACTAACCACTATCTAATGTCCGACCCCGGGGTGCAGTGCACGCTGTACGTATTTTCCAGTGCACGAATTCAAGTAAGTTCATTCAAATTTTCACGATCGAATTTCAGCTTCACCAAAACACTGCTGTCAGAATTGTGATGAACAAAGAGCTTCATTCTACTTCTACTACTGTATACCCCAGTCAAAATAAGCGGAAGGAAGAAGAGAACTGAAAGTTACTCAGTAGCCCAAACGTGTTTGACATACTATAGTTTGATTTTCGTTTCCAAAGCACCGTATAGTGGACTCAATGACAAGGTTGATTATTTTGATTGACAAGAGGCGTTGCCTTCATGAGAAAGCACTATTTTTTCTGTGACAAGTTTCCTGGCATAAGGGAAGCAATTTGACAGCAAGCCCTGTCTAAAAACCAATTGGCTTACCCTCACCATCAGAACGGATTCTATTCAACAACCTGGTTATCTGTGGTTGATAAACTGGGTATCATTTCAGAGGTGTTTTGTAAACAAATGTTGGGTTTTTTGGTGGGCAAAGTTTCGCTTTCGAAACAAAGGCTTATTCAGACAAAGTGAGTAAGTTACTAGGTTGATCGGGTTTTAAGGCAGTTGGAGAAACAATCCGTGAGATTTTTCTAATGACTAGCCAACCTGGTCAGTGCTGGGGATGACTAGCCCTTGTGATTGATGGGTTAAAGGCCTTGCACCTCCACTTTAAGGCACAGTAACGTCGTAGGGTAGGGTGTGATGTCCTCGGCAGTGTACCAAGAAACGGTCGCATTTCTTCAGAAATGCCCTGCAATGGCAGGGACACAGGATAGATTTGGGAAATGTGGACATTTGAGACGAGGATTGACGCAATTTACAGACTGAGGTGTAAACGATTGTGCCAATAAGTCTCAAATGAAACGAGAAGTATATTGTGGCGTTTTGTACCTTTATTTTACTTCCATTATAACACTACGTATTTCATCAATTGCATAATCGTTTTTTGTTTAAATACGAAAGGCTACAAAAAAACGCGCACTTGTACAATTCCTCATAATAAAAGCGTGGTCACGTGCTTCGAATATATCTTCTGATTTCGCTCACGCTTGCAGCGGTCATTCGCGAGCCTCATGTACTAACTCTGGTACCAAAACACTTCAGACATCTCCGGAATCTATTATATGTAGGAACTGTGCAGAAGAAGACCTCTGGACCAACATAATTGGATTANGGGCCAACGACGAACTATTTTAAAGAGAACAATTGTTAGCGAATCTGTTCCATCGGATCTCTTTATTTTTGTATACCCAACCTAGCGTAATTATTTTTATTTCTTTGCCACACACTCCTGGTAAACTAATTTATTGGGTAGCGGGACCACTACAATATACATGTATCGCGACATCCTGAATATCGTAGCAACTGAAACATGAGGCGGCCTAGCGCAACACATTCAGTTGCCTGGATACATTACTAACGAGAGATTCAGCTGGGTTCCAGGTGATTCTCCCGCAAAAACCAACAAATGAGTGTATTTCGCTGGTTATCGATTATTCGTCACCCGTCCTTTGTCTCATCAAGTGTGAAAAAATTTCAAATGACCTGATAATCAGGAAGGTCGTCACGACTTTAGACGTTTCAATCCGTATTTTCATACGTAATTGTGTTGCAAAATTAAGTAATTGGCTCTTCTGCACATCGCCCACCGTGACGACAGTCTATCCAGCCCAAATAATATCACTGTTTTGTTTGCCACTTTACTCATGACTGTGAAACTGTCCTGTTTGATGATGGTGGCTAGGTGCCAATCAAGTTCATTAGGGTCATCTACCGGAGTTGGTATCCGGACGAATAAAATTTGGGGGGTAATAATGACAACATTCGGGCACTCAGGTATACAGTACCCTAACAGAAATGAACGAATATGACCCACCTTTCAGACCAGTTGTGGACTTGTTCGATTCAAGTTAGCACGCATAAGGGAAACGGCTAGCTGGCCAGCTGGAACCAGTTAGGGGAGCAGTTTCACCTCACAGTTTGAAAGGTGGGCTCAACGAAATAGACTGATTTGTATACCAGTTTGGGTTTCACGGGAGAGTTGCACCAAGTTACGTCGTGTTTCAGTTGTTATATTCCTCACCTCTCTGACTACTCGCTTTTTTTCTCTTGACTCAGTTGGCAACAACCTGAGAATGCAATTTGTATTCCTGGTTCCCCTTTAAGTGTGATAGAAACCTTTTTTCAATTGATTCCGATTCGGACCATGGAGTTTGAAGTTTCATTTTGTGACTCGGTGATTCTGTGAGATAATTGGATAACTTGTTTCAGTTTATTTTTTCAAACAATAAGAGGTTATATCATATTGATTTTTGAAGACAGACTTTGGTCGCTTCTGTAAGACAGCTGGACAGGAAGTTGGCGCATGATTTGGACTCAGCAGATAGAAGTAGCATTTCCCCATCTCTTAGTTATCAACTTTTACAACGGCGCCGCCAGGCAAACTTACCGGAATTGCAAACATGAAGCGATGGGTTTTCATAGCTTGATTTATGATCTGAGACTTGCATGGGAGAATGGAGAATGTAATTAGCCACTGAAGGGCAATTCAATACACGCTTTGTCCTGATTAGGATTCATTAGATGGATGTGGCAGAACAAGATAGACAATCAAGTTTTAAGCACACTTGCCATCCTCTCACATCCAATATATAGCGTCCGGATGGACTGAAGTTCATGGAGTTTGGGCTGTTAACCTGTTAAACGAATGTATTTCTGAATGTATCTACTGGTAGTTTATCAGTAGCTTAAAGACTAAGTGTTTTCTCTGAATGCTACTTTAAACAAATGGTGCGTTTTTCCGGGGATCAGCTGAGGCTACACGCTGATCTTGCGACTGCATTGGCCGGAAGAGGGACTGTTGAATGAGTCATTTGGTACCTGTTCTCTGAATAGATGTACGGTCGACTTAACCAACTCATGTTGTTGTCTCACCTTGTTTCGCCTAAGAGATCGATCGTAAAGTTGGTTTGCTGTGATCGATGTTGGGACAATGAACTGCGCATCAAATTACCAGTCGAAAGTGGTCTATTCGGATGAGTGGTACATCCTGAAGGTCACTAGACTAAAGTTCAAAAACTTGCGGTAACTCATCTTCCAACATCTTATTTTGTGCGCATTTACAAGACCCAAGCAATGCACCGCACTGCCAGAAAAGCCCACGGATGTGCTTCGCGGATGCACACACACACACACACACACACACACACACACACACACACACACACACACACACACACACACACACACACACACACACACACACACACACACACACACACACACACACACACACACACACACACACACACACACACACACACACACACACACACACACACACACACACACACACACACACACACACACACACACACACACACACACACACACACACACACACACACACACACACACACACACACACACACACACACACACACACACACACACACACACACACACACACACACACACACACACACACACACACACACACACACACACACACACACACACACACACACACACACACACACACACACACACACACACACACACACACACACACACACACACACACACACACACACACACACACACACACACACACACACACACACACACACACACACACACACACACACACACACACACACACACACACACACACACACACACACACACACACACACACACACACACACACACATTCAAATTTGATGCTTAAATGGTGATGAGCGTAAGCTGGAGACTAGTATATTCTTATATTGGGGCCAGAAATATCACTCTCTCAAAACTGACTGGACATTCAACTGAGCACGACCATTCTCTAGTTAGGATGAGGACCTTTCTACTGAGACCGGAATGCGGCGATCAGGCGAGTTCGGTCAGTTCCGTCAACTTCCTGTGTATCAGCTAGATCAGGTCACTGGCCTGTCGACTGACGCTCAAATCTCTTTTAGGGAGTATGTTCATTGGGAAACGGAAGCTTTCTGGCCAAAGCCACGCACAACAAAAAAGAGGATAAGGTGATTGTCAAGAACATTGCATAGCTTGAGGCGTCTAATCGCGAACTTCCAGTTGATTCGCACATGCGTGGAAATCGCTCCCAAAAGACGGGGGTTTTCGTCTACTTTAGAGCGCAGAAAATTAATCAAAAATGTTTCCAATTGACAAGTATAGAAAATCAGATATCCGATATAAGCCTGCCCTAAATGTTTCCAAGTACCCAGTGTTTACGCAGAATAGATATCTGACATAATCAATGAGGTTACTCAGAACGGTAGTCCAGAAAGGAGATGGTACTTTTGCAAAAAACGCAACTTGAAGGATTATGCTGAAGTGTAAACGAGGCGTTTGTCATAAGTATAGCTCAAGTGATCGAAGATCACGGACTACTTACCTTCAGGCTCACATTAAATTTTAACTAGTCCTATCGATCTGCATCAGAAGGATGAAGTAGCATTTCACGTAACACTCAAACAATTACCGAATTCATTCAAATAAGTATACTGTAACTAAGAGTAGGTTTGTACTAATTACCAAATGGTTTAATCGATGGAGTAGAATCCCTGAGTAGAATCTCGGTAAGGTTTCGAAATGCATAACTTCAGATGTTATATCTTGCTGGGTGATGCAGTATGTAAGCCGAATAATACAGTTACGTGAAGTAAAATCGATTTCACGAATCACTAGGCCTTTCAAAAGTGTTGTGTGAACCTAAGGGCTGAAAATATGTTCTTTACTGCGTCTATCAGCAAGAATATGAAGTTATGCATTGGGATCACATTTGTAGCTCGAGTGGAATAGGACAACTTTCTTCCATATTTGTATGGATACCCAAATCGATCCATACGTCGATTGTGTTCAATTACTCAAGGTGTTCAATACAATTTAACAAATATATCCCCATTGTAGAGGGTCGATTTTATGGGTAGGAGTGGATTTCTTCCTTCACAACTTGGTTCATAGCGCATAACCTTTTAGCGGGTGAGAATGACGAGCGAAATGTACAAGACCTTAATAATAAGGACTAGCCTGGTTTCCAGTTCTCGCCCGTTTCACCTCACTTGTTACACGACAGTCTTCAGACATTGGTCCATCAAGCCTGAGCTGGTAGCCTGTCAGACGAATGTATTTCCAAATGTAGCTACTGATAGCTCATCAGTAGTTCAAAGACAGTGTTTTCGCGCGATGCTACTTAAACAAATGGTGCGTTTTTCCGGAGATGAATTGTGACCAAATTGGACCCTACATGTTGACTTGTAATTGTGTTGGCCGGGAGAAGGACCGCCGAATGAGTCCGTGGTCACTTTTTTTAGAATGATACCTGGTTGATTGAAGCAACCCACCACAATTTCATGCAGCTGTCTCACCTATTTTCATCTAAGAGACCGACCGAAAGTGCTATCCTTGTGGCGGTGGTTTTTTATGGCCGGAATTTGAATAATGAACTGCACTTCAATTAACGAGGCGAAAGTGTTCCCTTCAGCGTCCATAAAGGCACAACCTTGCTACCAGTCAGATAAAATGTTTCGGTTGTTAACAGTGTTGCTCAACGCCGGGCATTGCCACACTCAAGCTGACTAAACTGACAGCTTAGTGAAAATGAGTAAAAATGAAGATCACAGTGCCACCCGGTAAAAACGGTGAATTGACGTGAATTACCGACAAGCGTGTGCGCACAGCAAGCGCATGCGTGAAAAGTTCGTCAGAATTAGTTCAGCACATGCGTGAAAAGTTCGTCAGAATTAGTTCGACATGTTAAGGGTCAAAATTTCGTGAGGGATTGTCGGTGAGTATCGAATACGTAAGATGGACGCAGAAAACAGTGGGTTCAAGCAGAGGAAGAGTTTGACTGGGAGAAAGGAGTAAGCGAACCCTGGGGATCGCTCCAAGTGTACTTTGAGGGGCATGCCCATAGCTTCAAAGGGGTCACTTTGTGTTTTCACTCTTTGTATACTTCGTTGACAGTAATTTTAGTGCATGAAGGATGACTACGCGATGAGTATGTCTGAAGTGGGAAACAATTTGTCATGTTAGGCTTACATGAGCTTACCTTTAGTTTCTTGTAGAGGATTCTTCTGACGAAGCTTTGTCTCTGGTATGTGCAGGCTTCAGCGTTGTGACAATCTTCTGCGATCAACCAAAAACCGGTATATTGTCGGTGGGCCATCTCCCTGGCAAAGGCTTTCTCTCTAGGAGTTGCAGGGAAAGGGGTATTCCAAATTTCTGACTGGATACTGCGCGTTTGTGCCTTGAGGATACCGAAACTGAGCTAAATTTGGAAAATATTGATTTGTAATCTAGTGACGGAATAAGTAAGAGGCTGAGAGCGAGAGAGAGAGGGAGACAGAGGGGAAAGTCTTAGTCAATTTTGCTGGTGGTTCTCCCCAACGATTTTGGCAGGCACATAGACTTTTCCACAAATGGATTCGCGATCAGTCATCTTCTAATGTACCACCATTGTAGTAACGGTATTTTCCTCAGCTTAGTTCTCGGTCTGAGCCTCCCAAGCTAGCGTTCACGTCAAATCAACCACCAAAGTTGCACAAGGT
>NW_008751785.1:1097350-1100069 GCF_000715545.1 Opisthorchis viverrini
CAATACCGGGTCATGATTGGCTGTTGGGTCCAGATTGTTGACCAATCAGATCTCGTCTTGATGCCGGACCAGCAAGCGTCCCGAATTCTGGGCCAACTTCGAGCGGGCCAGGGTTCTCGGCCGTAGCAGCGCCTAAAGACGTGCGGTATAGTGAAATCCGCGTGGATTCCTGCCTAACAACCATACAAGTAACGTTTGTCAATTTCTAGAATTATCTATTGAAATAGTGCGGAACCCCCTATGGGTACCATCTTTCAGAATAGAAAAACGGCCCCACAACGAATAAGTCAGTCTGATGTTCACTAAGAGGAGAGACACCAGTGAAAGGAGGAGAACCTTTCACTGCGAAGTTATTTACTAGCAACCACGGGCCAATGGCTTACAAGCTATTAGACACGAAAGTAGAAATCTCATAAATGGAGAGTTTTGGAAAAGTGAATATTCCCAAGCGTCCTCTTGAAATTTCCTAGACTTTCTTCGAATATCAAACAATAATAAGCAAACAGTGCAAAACAGTCCTACAATTTCCACGGTAATCTTTACCTTCCGTCAGATACGGATGCGGAGCATGGATACCGGATAACAGGATACTTTTATGCTTCATCAGTAGTATATTCATAGTGGTCTCCGGAAGAATTTTCACCATCCTTGCAAATATTCCAACTTTTACAACTGTGAGCTACGCAGATATCCTGGCGTTTCGTGACGCTCGAACTGCTGATGATCTCCAACAAGGATGAAGTAGCCGTACCGTGGCCTTCGGCTTTTCGCCATTGATTGTCTTCGCATCCAAGACTGAATGCCCACTGAACTCGCTTCAACTCTTCTCATACTTACATCCTTCCGTGAGTAGTTTAGAGAAAGAATAATTTCACAAGATGAGTAGAACTTCCATATGAGAAATCGTCACTTGAAAAATCAGTCAGCACCTGACCACGTGATGTAGGTCCCATGACTGAAGGATAGGTGGCACTGTAGTCTCCCTTGGTGCGATTTAATCAAAGGTAACGTATCCAATCTGCTAGCCGAGAGGTCGCGGGTTTGAATCTTCCTTGAGTTTCGTGAGATGTGCACTGTCGACAAGTTCCATTAAGACCGAAACAACTGTACTATCCTTCTGGTTTCTCCCATAGGTTGACGAAGTCTTGATTGGACTGTGCTCAGCATCTTTCTAGCTGAAATATGAGGACAAGCCTGTGCAGGAAATTTCTGGTAAAGAGGTTCCGCGGCGATTCATGTGTGTATCCCCTGAAACCCAACCTAACGTCAGTTACATGTTTGAGTTACCAAGATACTGGACTATTGGAGACTGCTTATACCATATTGGACGTCACACAGTATTCTAGGGAAGTGAGATAGATCATGATCAACTTTGGGTAACACGCCCACATGCTTAACCGTGGTATTGTTGCCACACTGGTTGTTAGGGCAGGAACACTGAAGGAAAATATATCTCTTTTATTTTTTTTCTGTTTCTTACTAGAAAGTTGAAAGTAACTGCATTAGTAATCACAATATGAGTCCTCCATAACAAGCCACCCCAGTAAAATGTCAGGTAGCAACTGTAAGGAAATCTGAAAGTTGTGGTAGATCATTAAAATATCGTATAAACCTGACACACTACTCTGAAGGTTATTGAAAACTCTTCGACAGGTCAGGACCGGTTTCACCCTTCTTGGGGCTAATCAGGGAGGCACAGTTCATGCGTTTCGTTTATGTTATACTTGAATCCAAACCGCGAACTACACTCATTTGCATATGAATCAGGCTTTTACGAGGAACCTACCTGAGTGGTATCTCAATTTCTCGCCAGCCAAGTGTGACGCTTCGCTCCCTAACGACACACTGATAAGTTCACGTTAGTAGTTGACGAAACGTTTCGAAATAAAACTGCTCAGCACTGCTAGCTGATCACCGTCACGAAGAGACTGGATCCTACCGTGGTGTGGCGGTTTACTCAGCACTGCTGATCACCGTCACGAAGAGACTGGATCCTACCGTGGTGTGGCGGTTTGTGTACCTCGGAGACCCATTGAGGTATACTGGCTGGGGGGCCGCGCGACACTCACAGAGTCTCTCATACCAGGTTGGTCCATGGGTAGAGGTCTGACGAACACAGTCTCCTGGTTCTCCAGGTTGGTGGTTGGAATATGTGTAGCGATGTGTTCCGTAGAAATGGTAATGTACTTGCGTTTCTAGCCCAAAACCTCTGCCTTGCGGTTAGGCTTTTGAGCCGAAGGCTTTGGTTGAAGACCCCAATCGTCCTCCTGTCTAGCTGTAGACGCCCTAGCAGTATCCCAGCCCATGTACAACCATAAACTACACACCTACATCAACAACACCAATAGGTGTGCAAATGAGTTGTCTACTGAATGTCATTGTGTTTCGACTAACCAACCAGCGCTGGGAATTTATCAGCAACTGAACCAACGTACCAAAGCCACAAACGTCTCAACGTTCCACGTGATACACGTTACGGTGACTGAATCCCACGAAAGTGCTTTGTTCAAATGAAGTAGTACTTTCAGGGCGCGCCCCGCTCACAAATACAGCCGACCGCTGTTCCGAGTTGTGAAGGCAGCTTCCAAGACATGAATTACAGTCGCCCGCTGATGCCCACTGATGCGAGACCACAGTCGGTTCATACAGCCAGCCTGGAGAGTCTGGTAGATAAACAAATCACTGGAACAGGGTGACAATGTCACTGTTCATCCTAAAC
>NW_008751785.1:1102878-1133367 GCF_000715545.1 Opisthorchis viverrini
TATATATATATATATATATATATATATATACAGATGAACCGTATGGTTGTACGGCAGTGAAGCATCAGTGCCAACACTGATGTTGTTGTCTTTGATGATGATGATGATGATGATGATGATGATGATGATGATGATGATGATGCGAGCTCATCAGAGCTATCTGAGCTGAAAGACTTCTGACAAACAGCAAAAAAGTCAAACACATAATCTCAGTAAAGGAGATCAACAAAAAACAACGCAGAGCAGCCTTCTGGACAACTAAGCATGTACACGCAATTTTGCACTCGCCGATACGTAGCCCAGTAGACTGTAGTTTCGGAGCCACGTCGTTCGTAGAGCATCATCCAGACGGGGCAGGCTAAGACCAGTGCAACTTACAGTGCGTATTACATATGCATACATGGCAAGCAAAGTACATCACAGTTTTGATGTCATCGGACATGGATCTTCGGACTGGCCGAATGAGATTGCGGTCCCAAACTTTAGTTACTGCATGTATCAGTTGATACTCGGCTTGGAATTTCGAAGCCCCCGGTGTCGCGTTTCCTTATTGGTATTTCGTTGAAGGAACAGGCTTGGGAAACAATTGACGGAGGAACCGACACGGTTCAACCGATCTATTCACCGCGTCTGCTGGAGAGGTGTATTGACAGCCGTATTTTTAGACATATTCTAGGATGTCTCCACGCCGTGTAATGGCGTAAAACTCTAGTCCGGTTGTTCTTCCTTCTTTCAGAATCACTGATTTGTTGGTTGGTTCGGGAGTGCTGGCGCAGATGGGTGAATGTTCCACATTGAACTATTGCGACCAAGCTAGAGTTAACACTGAGCAACTAGTTTATCACGACATTGTTCTCACTGTTACGGTGCGAACACTGCCGGGATATACTCGAGTTGTTTTGTGGAACTCACAAGAATTGGACGTTAACAGTCGAGCAAAAGATATCTTGGCATTTCCACTCACTCGGTCAAGGTTGACAGATTGAGATCACGGTGAAAGTCGCGGAGGATCGATTACCCGACCGGCTTTGCGGAACCAAAACGGCAGCAGGCACCTAGACTTGGGCCGATCACATGCACGCCTGCCGTGTTTCGGCCAGTTAGCAATAATCTACGTGTTTAATGTTCAAAACCAAAAACCCAAATGTTATTCTCAGGTGCACGCCTGAACAAAATCACTTGTCCCGAATAGTTGGCATGTGAAATTTCACAATACCTGGTTTTCCTGATTCCTAGTGAAATTCCAACGGCCAACACGGCTCCTATTTTCGGGGAATGCCAGCGAGTTTAGGACTGCTAACACCCGAATTTACAAGGATACGGGTGTCTGGTGATCAAAATCCGAGAAAAAGTGAGTTAGTCTCAAGTTTGAAGTTGTCTCACTGGAAATCCTAATGCTACTGATCAGGATTTTGTTTCGAGGACCACGTATCTTCACGTTCATTTTCTTCAAACGGCTGACGCACCTGTTATCAGAAGACCCATTCGAAAAGGATTTCTTCATCAGTTTCTGTCTGTGCAACGATAATGGTGGACATCCTTAAGAATTCAACTTTCTTCCCTGGTGACAGTCACAGACACATATCAACGTGGTTTGGTCGCTGATGGCAAGTTAGTAGCTGGATTAACAAACAATATAGTGAAGCGAAAAATGTGGACTATTCAAAGTTAAGAGCAGAAATCACGATCCATCAGCGTAAGTTACAAACTTTTCCATTAGCAGATTTAGTATTTTGCTGTCAAGATAGAATGATAGCATTTTACCGAACAAGTGAACACTAAAGCTGTTGCTTCACAGACAACGGTTTTTGATTGTTTCAACCACACCGGAGCTGATTAGATTTAACCGAACTTGTAGAGAGTGTACAGTGCCAATGGTGCATGAGGGAATTCTGTTCCAATCGGGTTACAAATGACCGAGAGGACAAGAACAATCTTAATGGTCAGTCAACCGGAAACCGTCAGAATCAATTCGCATATCTTAAGGGTTAGTAATTTAACGTAAGCACGTGATCGGTGGGCAGGATATGTGCATTTGTCCTGGCTGAACCAGAGGCCATGCGTATCACCACAGCTCCTCTCTCTGAACTGCAGACAATTAAGGGTGTGTAGCGTAGCCAGCGGTTTGACTTCCGACAAGTCCACAATGATATGTCTGTTTCATGAGCTGGATCCACCTTGCCAGCTAACTCCAACAAAAGCACGGAATCATATAATTTCCTTCTACCATGTTCTGTTTTGTCGATGCCATTTGCTTCTGCTTTGGTTACGACTTTAACAATTCTGGTGACACGGGTTCTCCCGTCTCAGCTGCCAATGTTGTGTTCTACGCCTGAGAGAGGCTTGTGACGAATTTCAACCACGTGATTGCTGGAGACAAAGCATTTCCATTGGTGGGTAAACATTTGTCAACCAAAAGCGGTACAAGGTATGGGAACACGCTATAACGCAATCACGTGACCAATCGATACGGCGTGCGCTGAAGTCTGGGTCAAAATATACCGCTACGGAACGGCAGCTACTACAGTTTAAGCCTGCAGGGCTACTGTATTTTGGTTGGTGGCTTTGCTGTGAACGGGTTGTCTTTTCTTAGTGTGATGCAAATTTTTTCACGCGGAGAGAATTCAGAACTTACATGCACGAATAAAATGTCGATTAATTTGGTTATGTATTGTTATCAAGTATAAATATGCGATGATCATTCCTAATAGACAACCCTACTGTTGGACATTTCGGGCGCAGTTCACACAGTAGAATAATTCGGGACAACCCACCTGTAACACATAACTAACAAAGCGGACGCAAATGCAGCAGGCGCTTAAAAAAAGAACCTGCAGAGCGTCAGGAAACAACCTAAAAAGAAATATGAAAATGGCAAAGAAAAAGTTGGAGTTGGATAAGGTATTTAAGTCATTGTTTGGAGTACCATGTGCTGTGGTCAGATCTAAGATCTATGTATCAAATACCATTGTCACCTGGGTGATGCAAGAGATCTGTATAGAGGGTGAACTGTAGCATACTCCGCATGTGAGTTACTCGGATTTAGAACAAAGTACCTCTGGCACTTGGTGTGGCTGTGTTAGTGTTGCTTTTTTCGTGTTTAGTCGAAGAACTGTGTAGCTGTAAGGAGATTTACTAACCATTCGCAAAGATGGTTTGCTGTGCGAACAAATTAGTGTGCCAAAATTAATTAACTTCAGAAAATTCCATGGGGGGTTAGGATATACTCCTTGCCCCAAAGGCACCTGAAGGCATGGATTTGACCACAAATGGAGGATGGGTTTACTTGCATGTCGTTGTGGAGATTCGAATGGACGCTGACGGCTTTGTTAGCTGGGAAAGCCATCTCGGATGGCGCAGTCAACATTGGGTCTAACGTAGGACCGAAGTGGTGCATGACACCCTAAGGTGTGGAAGAAAAAGTCCAAATACTTGCATGTCGCAACATTCACATGCCCACGAAGATCAAGGAAAATCTACCAGTGGCACCCGAGGTAAATCACCAAGTGAAGCATCCTGAATTGGAAGCGTAAGGAACGAAAAGCGATCGGAACCTTGTGAGTAGTTTCCTTTATGAAAATATACTGCGATATCTCGAATATTGTGCCAACTGAAATACGAGGCGGCCTGTGTGCAGCACATTCAGTTGGAGGACATCATAAACAAGAGATTCAATTGAGTCTCCCATGAAAACCAAATTGATTTGCAAATGAGTGTATTTCTCGAAAACAGTCCAATTTGAGTTCAAGTAGATCATAAGATTGATGGAAACTCGAGGACTGCGCGCTTACCTGATGAGCCCAAAGCAGAAGGGCGAAACCGGTCGTGGGCTGTCGAAGAGTTTTCAGCAACCTTGTGAGCAGTTTCCTCTGCGATCGGAACTAATTTGAAACTCCGCCAACCCATCAATTCAGGATTTTGGCAACCACGCTAGACGACAAGAGCCATTAATTGACACTGATCTAGTGTAATAATCTGAAGAGGACTGACTTGCTGCTTGGTTCCCCGTCTGTCTTATAACCTGGCCAATTTGGTGACCTACTCATTTGGCCTGATGAAGCTTTTGTGTTGCCCAAATAAAAACTACCGATTGTTTATCAAGCTCTTGTGAAACGATGACTTCTAAATCAGTTCTAAACTTCTTCCAATGCATCGTTTATTGTTAGCTTGGATGCATGCCCATCTCTAATTTCAGTTCAGTATTCGCATAAAATTCAGGATCGATACTGAGGTGTATATTCCTTTGAGTTTGAGATTATTTAGCGAAAGTTTGCTCCGAAGAACTTGGCCGCTTTTCCAAAAAGGCAGAATTAGGTGTCATTTCTGGGAACGAGTACTGGTCATGGGCGACAGAAGTACTGAATTGAACTGGTCTGATAGCCTTCTTGGCTTTTCGAAATAATCCATGTCTTTGGGCCGTGTTTACGCGATCTCAAGTGTAGGTTGCTTCGGTGACCCATTCTGTCGAACAGGTTTGACAAATCAGGGGAAATAGTGTGGCCTGATCGCCATCTTCTATCTCACCAGTGCGTATTGAGCTGGTGACGCGTCGTGATGCATTGGTCTGTAATTGCGTCTGGTTGTGCTCATATATGTCTCAGGAGTGAGGGCTGCCTCCGATTATGAGTGGTTGTTTTAAGTGGTTGGTGGTCGACATCCGGATGACCTTTCTGTCTGACCTCTGATCTGTCAACGGTATCGTTACCACTCTTGCCACCTGATCCGACATGGCTGCTGATTCGTTGCATGCGGTGGTATGTAGACTAGGTTGATTTGTGTATGCCGACCGATTGCTTCCAGAAACTCCCCTGAGTGTGTCGTCCAGTTCCGCGGATGAAGGCGTTCAGGATTTATGGACTGAATACGCTTTGTTCCTAGTCTATTGAATTGAACTGGTCTGATAGCCTTCTTGGCTTTTCGAAATAATCCATGTCTTTGGGCCGTGTTTACGCGATCTCAAGTGTAGGTTGCTCCGGTAGAATTCTATGCATGCAGTATGGGTGACGTTTGACCCATTCTGTCGAACAGGTTTGACAAATCTGGGGAAATAGTGTGGCCTGATCGCCATCTTCTATCTCACCAGTGCGTATTGAGCTGGTGACGCGTCGTGATGCGTTGGTCTGTAATTGCGTCTGGTTGTGCTCATATATGTCTCAGGAGTGAGGGCTGCCTCCGATTATGAGTGGTTGTTTTAAGTGGTTGGTGGTCGACATCCGGATGACCTTTCTGTCTGACCTCTGATCTGTCAACGGTATCGTTACCACTCTTGCCACCTGATCCGACATGGCTGCTGATTCGTTGCATGCGGTGGTATGTAGACTAGGTTGATTTGTGTATGCCGACCGATTGCTTCCAGAAACTCCCCTGAGTGTGTCGTCCAGTTCCGCGGATGAAGGCGTTCAGGTTTTATGGACTGAATACGCTTTGTTCCTAGTCTTCGTGTACGGAAACCACGGAGATCGGATCATGCCTCCTGGTCGCTGCAGAGTGTTCTTCCATCTGTGTGGATAACTTTCGTAGTTGTTAATTAGGTAAACGTTATTTCAGGCATTCTGGTCCAGCCCCTCCTTCAGTTTCAAACCGACTGGTGATGTGGTCGGGTATCCGATCCATATCAACGAAGAAGACTTGTTTCTGGACATCATGAGGAGAGTTTTCGGTTGAGCTGTTGGAATCGTAGGCTGTCGGTACTCCCAGTTTTTATACTGGGCCTCCAAAAATGGACTGAAACCACTTTGGATGCATTAGTGGTCTCTTCTTGCGACCAATTTAAGTTTGGTGACCTCACCCGTCTTGGGTCTCATCAGGTAAGCGCAGTCTCCGAGTTCCGTCAACCTTATGATCTACTTGAACCCAAATCTTTTCGAGAAATACACTCGTTTGCATATAAATTTGGTTTTCACGAGAAACTCGACTGAATCTCTCGTTCATGATATTCTACAACTAAATCTGCTGCACGCAGGCTGCCTCATGTTTCAGTTGGCACGATATTCGAGATATCGCAGTATATTTTCATGAATGGAAAGTACTCGCTAGGTTGCTGAAAACTTCTTCGACAGCCACGACTGGTTTCGCCCTTCTTGGGACTCATCAGGTGTAGGCAGTTCTATTACTTCCCTCAACCTTTGTCTTTTGCAATCGAAATTACACGTAAACCACGATAAGACACTCATCTGAGCACCAATTCGTTTGCAGCGGAAATATACTGTAATATCGCACTAGGTGACATATGAGTTAGTCTTGTTTCCAGCGCATTTCAGCTGGCGAATGTCATAAAAGTGGGATGTAGCTGAGATTCATTGAGGTCGCCCGTTAAGACCAAAACGGTTTGCACCAAGTGTGGTTCGCATACCTTCAGTCTCTTTTTGCTGAAAACAAAGTTTAGAAACTCCTTTTCTCGATAGAGCAGGGATAGAGTGTTACACCAGAAACGCTCCATCTTATCCACACACACACACACACACACACACACACACACACACACCATATCCATTTTTCCAACCAAAAATTGCTTGTTGTTGCACACACAGAGGACAAAACATATCGCTCCGTATCTGTTTTTCCTTCGAGGAAACGCAATTCCGTAGCACGTTAATGCAGTCAGCCATACATGTGGGATTCACAACCTTCCGTTTTCAGTACCCTTGGAGCTAGCACGTCACGTTTTCGGAAAAACGGCCTTCCCGAGTGCAGCGAAAGGAAACTTCAATCAGATTTGCGCACCCCACATTCGAAATCGAACAGTTTCCCCAAACACATAATATGGTTACTGTGAGAGTGGAGGAACCTATTTTTTGTCCGCACTCAGGATACAAACCGTGGACAACGTTGTGGAACGCATGTAGCTCAGATGTGTTGTCTGGTTGTTGGTCTGTTCGCCGATCAGGGCAGTTGAACTGTGAGGAAAATTCACTTGAACCAATTTATACCGCACTTCAGAAAGAGATGTTCTGCTCAGTCTACCAAAGTTGAGATTTAATGTGGCTAACTAACCGATTGTGTACACAGAACTGGTGTAACTGTGGATAATGCTGATGAGACATGTGAGTAGTATGTGGTTCCTGCGTAAATCCGCTTCGCGTCAATTGAAAAGTGAGATTTATTACGGAATTTGTGTTACGCAACAATCTTGAGTAAAATACTCATTTTTTGAGAAGGCTGATTGTACTTTGCATTATACACTGTCTGTTTGATCCCGCGTCAATGCAATTCTTACATAATGGGCCAAAAAAGGAGAATCTGGCGGGGACAGAAATGCTCAGTTTGTTGGTGCAGACACACTGAACAAAGCAGGTTTCATGTGAAGAAACTACTCACAAGATTTCTGAAAACTGTTCGACAGCCCACGACCGGTTTCGTCTTTCTCGAGGTTTACCAAGTAGGCACAGTCCCCGAGTTTCCGTCAACTTTTTGTTCTGCTTGAATCCGAAAAAGAAAACGTGTCCAATTGTTGGAGTTTATTTTTAACCATTCCGTGTGGATCACATTCATTCACTTTGCAAGACAACGACTCCTTTTGAGAAAAAAAGAAGCCCAAGAAGAAGGAGAGTTGGCTTTTAATCTGACAAAGTCAGCTGCTCACTTGTGGATAGGTGCGGGATTTGTTGAGCTGACAATTGCGTAACGGCGTATGCTACTGATGAAGCCTGCAAATAGTCTAATGTCTGATCTCCAAACTTCAACACCGCATCCGGTGGAAGGTGAAGATTGGTATGGATGTTATGAAACTGCTCTGCAGTGTTCTTCTGCCTTTAAGTAATATTCAAAGTACGTCCAGGAAAGCTCAAGGGGACGCTTGGAAATATTCACTTTTCAAAACCTCTGTGCAGATAAGGGATTCGCTCTCATATCTAATGGCTTGTAATGTGTACTGACATTGGTCAGCTGTGTCACCCACTCCACGTTAGGATGAACAACGCTCATCCGGGTGCAGGTAAAGTCTACACTCATTGTTCGAAATCGGTTGGGGCCAGCCTTAATTAGCGGCGTTTTGCCCGGAGTATCGGAATAACTTGAAGGCATTTTCTCTGAAAAGAAAGCGTACTTGATAAACAGTAAAGAACGGAGTAGTGGCATTAAGCAGACCTTACCTGCATCAAACTCCTACTGACACTAGCGGGCTACCTGAGATCCGAAGGAGTCATTTGCGAGGGGGGAGGGAACATCCACTTTAATTCTATCAGGGTGACTCATCTTCGAAGGTACTCAAAGAACGCTGCACGTGGAGGTCCTGTGTTTTCATAATTTTCAGGGGTAACCGTAACTCTCAAACTGATATGCTCTAGAACTTTTATGTCTCGTAACAAATTTACCTTTGTGGTATATCAACATCTTATTTTTAATGCCATGTCTGTCTAAGGGCGTGGAATGATTGTTCTGGATTACCCACAATTTACCTTCCACTGACTGACTGATACTGAGAAGTGTTCATAGTGTTGGCTGGAAAAAACTTGTCCGTTCAACTTGCACTACATGGTATATCCGTTCATTTGCCATTGAACCACCCCTCTACACGGGGACTCCTCTTGTCCAACACACTGAGCAGCACCGTGGATGCACACCAGAACATCCTCGCTCTTTACAGTCAAAGCAAAATCAATCTCCACGCCAACTAGGATTCGCGTTCTCGGATTCTATACAAATGTGGTCGCTGGTGGGGAGTAGTAAGATCAGAAATTCGAAAATCCTTTTGAAAGGCCTGAATTCAAAAATAAGATTTGTGGAACCTGAAAAACGTGATATCTCCAGGAGGTCATTAACCGGATGCATGTTATTGTGACCCTGTTTTTTTCATTAAACTAGACAATGAGTAGGCAGTGGACGGTGGAAGATATGTGACCCGACGTGTAAACCCCACATACTATTTTCTCAATGTCTTCAATGAACAAGGTGGCTTGTCTCATCCTCATAGGTTTTCAAACCAATTACTGGTCTACTCATTTCCGTTTCAGTAGTACTGACGGCTTCAACGAAATATGATGCTTTAGTTGTATTATTACCAAATAAGACCAAATTTGTTTGACTTTCTTGAAAGAGTAATAGATAAAAGGCGGCCATGAATCGAATGGTAGTAATCCATACAATATCCACAGTACTATTCACTTAAGATGTTTGACTACTTTACTATCACGTGGAAGAGTTTCCAAATGGATTTCATGTGAACTTAGTTAACCCTGTACTTAACCCAATACCAGACAGCCAAGAACTTCCACTCGAGAATCTCCAGCCAATCAGAAGACATCAACATTGGGGATAAAATGGGCCATACTCCCATCGACGAACCCACCTTGACTTCTATCTGTTAGGAGGAATTCCACACCAAAACCACTCTTCCACTTGTAGTTAGGCGCTGCAACGATCAAGAAGCCTAACTCGGACGCAGAGATCGGACTTCTTACCGGTCCCACATCAAGACGAGTTCTGATTGGCCGAAAGTGTGGGCTCAAAAGCCAACCATGATTCAGTGTCCACCGAATGCCAGTGCCGCGTTCAGAAGGCACTGGAATCTCCAGAATGTTGTCGTCTCATACACTTAAAGTACGACGTGCTGTACATGTGTTTTTGAAGCATGGTTTTGAGAGTTTAACGCACATTGTGCACCCTTGGTGGTTTTTTGTATACCAAAAACACCAGCTCGGAGGGTTCCGATCAAGAACTGAACAGAGGAAGTACAGTTTTTACACTATCGTTGTCCATGATATCACTGCTCACAGAGAGCAGATTCACTGCTTGCTGGCATACTGTTATGAGTACGTTAATTCTCGGACACCTGTTTTCACCGGAAGCAACGGCTGTCTTTCAGTTCCATGAGACTACACATTGCCAGTTTGAAATCACAAAAGAATGGAAGAGAGACACGGAAGAGTGGACTGGTCACTCAGCACCTAGTTCTGCCGTTCCAGTCCGAGCATTCGTCTGTGTGCTACAACGACGCTCACGTGACGGCGGCGAGTAAACATCATGAAGGCCAACATGTTTGCTTAACGCAAATGCACAGGCGTTAATCATCACCTGAAAAACAAAAAGTCCAATAAAGACAAAAGAGTGGTGGGATTCACCGTCAGATGCTCGAAAAAAAACTAGCAAGGCCTGTTTGTTACTTCCACGTTGAACACGTTTGTACGAATGCTACAAACAATACGGTTTGTGTACGCACACAAGTCAACAAAAAGGCGGATTGTCTAGGGGTTTGCAGGGTCACAAAATTCAACGAAAATGAAATTTTAAGATGTAGTTGGTGTGTTGAACTAGACCGGTTAAAAGTAGTGGCTGTGGTTAATTTGCCCCGTGCGTGGAAACCGATTGGTATGCGAACAAAACACCTAGTATGGGCCACGATTATTGAGTTAAGCACGATTCACTGCTTGGAAACTGCTCATGATTTCAGTCTCGCAGCGTTGCCCTCCAGATGTACCTTGGACTTCATGGAAGGCTCGGTAAAGACTTTTGTTTACACACAGAAGGCGATATCCCAAATAAGACATGTGAACATGTCCTGGCTAAAACCAAGTGTAAAGTGGGTATCAGTGTAACCCTATTAGCAAAATCATATCTGTGAAAGACTCATTTATTGCTCACACGCTTGAAACCCACTGGGCAACTTTTTGGTTACAATTTTGAGGTGTTGCGGGATAGGTATTTTGTTCTTAGTCACATTACTCTCGTTTGAACGGCCCTTCTCCTGTTCTGATGTAACAGACTCTCCGGACACAAGTTAATCATATTGCTACAGCCGAGTCATGGTGGAAGAGCGATAGTCATACAGGTAGGCCTTCGCTATACATCCCCTCATGCCAAATGTCCGGGGTTCAAATCCCGGCACGGCCATTCGATATGCACTGCTGATGAGCTCTAATAAGAGCAAAACTCGAGTCCAGTGCTTCCGTTTGGTGTGGACTCACCGGAATAGTTACGCTCGAACAGGAGGATGACCGTTCAAATGAGAGTGGTGTGACTACGAACAAAATACCTATCCCGCAAAACCCCAAGGATTGCAACTCATTTATTTCTCCCTTATAATTTTTCGCTTGGATAGCGCCATTTCATAGGTGTCAATATGTAAACAGCCAAAAACAATGAGCAAACACAAGTCACTGACTATGACCTCAGGAAGTCCCAGTCCAATGACAGTCTTGGCGCACTAAAGAAAGCAGATTCCTCCATAAGAGACGATCATCGGTTGGTGGACATCACAACCAATTGCATGTAGGGCTGAGAGTATGGCGAGGGAATAATCATCAGCACCACACTTCGGCTTCTGCTCATTCCTCGCAGCCATTCCGCGCCAATCCGAGACTATGCCGACGTTCATCACAGTTACTCGGTGCTGCTGGTTAGGTCAGGCTTGATGAAAGTTAAGTCCAGTTCGACGTTCACGCAGTACTTATAGTTGAAGGACGTTCAGGGACTAAGCCTGCATGATGCGATCTAGAGGGAGCAAGTCCAAAAGTCGGATGTCAAAGACTTTAAAAATGATGTGTTGTTTCAGTTGTGAACGAATGATTTAGGCGAGAAAGACTTCACTATCATATACGGGGTACGATCGCGACTGGTACTACTATCGATTACAGGAGCGATAGGCTTCCGACTGTTGGATCCACAACTTTGCGTCCAAAAGAAACTTCTGCGACCTCTGAACTTGAATGGGCCTGAGAAAAATCCGATCCCACAAGCCTGTTTGACGCTGACATCGCTTACCTGATTCCGCGATCCACTGACCTACCCAATTCGTTTGATTTCTATTACTCCAAAGTGTATGAACTCCCGATTTTAACCTGTATCACGTGATTTCTGGTATTATACAAAATTTGTGACCAGGATCAATCACAGAAAACCAGCTTTGTTCCCAACTTTCTCATAGTTTAACCTGCTCAGGTTTTTTCCAACCATCTGCCCTCGTTTTGTAGTTGGTTGCCCAGTCGTTAACATCAGCGGAGTGATGGGCAAACAACTCTGTGCACTTCATGACGCTGAGGTTTCACACTACTGGAACACGGTGAGCGATTGGGCATGCCATCTTCAGCCTTGCTCTGACTTGTTTTCGCTTGGTTGTCAGCATTTATACAGCTGGTATGATGGATATATTTTACTACTACCATATAGTATACTATACAGCGTTGAAAAACCGAGAATCGCTACTGTACTGCTGTTTTGACCTATATGGCTTCAGAACACATTTGGGGTTCACACATGGAACCGAAGATCTTTTCCAGATAAGCCCTGCCAAGCATGAATCCCCGCCACCGAAAAAAAGATCAGACAAAAGAGGATATGAGATTTGCACTTTTACTTCTCATTAATGAGGGTAAAATTGGGACATGTTATTAATAACTTGCATGAAAAGGTCCGTATTTCGGTACCTTTGCCTCCAAACGAATTCGCACAAATAGCTGCCCACTAAAGATCGGTGTGTGCCGCATTAGCGTTTATTCTGCATCTTGTAGACGTGCCAAAGAGATTCGATGGTTTTTGTATATGAGCTCCAGTCGTTGGATCCACAAAGTTTTTGTTATAATTAACCTTTTCATGAGTATAATTCATGTCAACCATCGTTTCAATCCCTTGCTATGCTGCTCACATATCGGAGATGATGATTGAGCCGGGAGCGATGCAGACCTGGATTGTGTCCATCAAAGTGGTGGCAGTTCGATCTGACAGTGCATACATCAACACCTCTTTAGTTTCCCGGCAGATTCCTACGAAAATCCACTGCTGGATAAGAACTCGCCCTGAGTGGTTGTTACTGCAAGATATTAGCGCTTCATCGATCTCGACGTGTAGACTTTGGCCACCGATAACTGTTGGAGTCTGCGAAAGCCGCCAGGTGCAAACTTGGCGAAGAAAGTGCTTCCAGTCAACAGCGGTCGTGTGGCTAGTAGATAATTCCTCTGAGCAGAATTTGATTTTTGCCAAATTTTTGGACCAGTAATAAATGAACAGAATTACTGCCCTGAATTCCATCCTAGACCGCTGTAGCCACGTTCCCTTTCGAGGATCGATTTCTTGCCGACACTCTTGAGCATCATACCTGCGCCAGTCAGAAACAGCTGGAAGTGTCATTTGGTGGCCATTGTTGGCTAAACGCTGCTGATGGTTCACTCTGTGGCTTTGCAAAAAAAACGTACTGCCGTCTCCTTGTCATGATAGTCACAAGGTTCATTTAAGGTTTTACGTCCGAACGGAGAAAAATTTTGCACAAAATGAGCCTGGATGCGGCTAAGGAATTGTGCTCATCAAAAATAGGTCAAGATTGTGTGCGTACATTAAATCGGAGCTGGCAAAAAGTGGGGCGGGGCCTACCTGGAAATGCACATTGGTCATACATCTTCCATTTAGATAGCACCACGTCTTTTTTTGGGAATGGTGTGGCCAGCAAGTCTTTCTCCTGAATTACTAGATCACTAACGCTCATATTTATCATCTACGAATAGTGAACGTCACATTTTGACCAAAATCTTTCAGTTTAAGGAGACTGTGATCGAGGAATTTTTGCTGATAAACACGAGTGATCCCACAGTTTGGTCGTGGTGTGTTGTCTTGGCTGACAACCTCGTGAGTCATTCGAAATTTGAACAAACCACTTTGATGGTATGACGCGTCAATCCTGCTTCCACAAACCTAATCTGCTCCAAGCTGTGTGTAATGCCCGGTTGTAACCTACTGGAGGTTAAAGTTGGAGCTAGAAAACGCAACTGAAGTTTAGATTTCCGGAATTCCGCTACTGGTATCCTTCCACATAGTGACTGAAACCTCGTCCGCCGTTGAGTAATACTCAGAACCATGAAGCAGGGTATTAGTGGGTCGAAATAAGATTCTGGATGTTTCTGTGATATGCGGCATCATTGTGGCGTAAGGTGAAACCGTCACATCATATCTTTCATAAAAAAGTAATTTAAGGACAATTGTCACGATATTCCAGATATTGCAGTATATTCTCACGAAGGGATCTACTACAGCAACCTTGTGAGTAGTTTCCTTTAGGAAGTTTAAGGCAAGTTTCTCAATCTAATCAGGCCAGGATTTGTCATAGTGACCTCTGATAAAAGGATGCATAAATCAGGACTTTTGTGAATTTGAAAAACTCGGTTGTATGCTGTTTGCATAATGAGTTACTTTTTTAGGCAGCCGTTGAAGCCACATTGGTTCAGCCGAGCTTTAATGCAAATCATTTGATGTATTTTTCGCACTTTAGATAATCAATACTCTCACACCCGCGAATCACAAACAATAAGACAAATCTTCGTTATAGCTACCAAGTTCTGGCACTGAGAACTACTGAACGTTCCCACTGCAATAAGGATATGCACAAATTCGCACTTCAACAGGCGAGCACAGCGATAAAATGAGAAAAGGCTCAGTAATCTACAGTATTGTTTAGACGCAACGCACTACTCAAAAGGTCGCTGAAAACTGTTTGACAGCTCACGACCGGTTTCGCCTTTCATGGGGTGCAGTCCCCGAACCTCTGTCAACCTTTTGTTCCACTTGAGCCCAAATGGGACTGGTTCCGATAAAAACTCTTAGATGCACACGAATTTGGTTTTGAAAGAAGATTGAACTGAATTCCACATGACTTGTTCGTTTATGATGGTCCGCTTCAACTGAATGTGCTGCGTCAGGCCGCTTCACGTTCTTTTGGGTGTGATGTTTGAGGTACCGCAACACGTGTTTGTCTGGACGTGCATACTACTCCTAAAGTCGCTGAAAACTGCTAAAAAAACACGTCCGAAATGTCGTAAACCAGATGGTCAGCTGGATTCAGTTGACTCTTTCAGCAAGACGAAATTGGCGAACAAATGTATAAAAAAGATGACACCATCTACTCAGTTGTTGTTGATTGACTGACTAGCACGGCAGGGCAATGTCATAAGTTTCTCGTTTCTCTTTTTCTAGTAAAAAAATCACTCATGCAAAGGGTGATTTCCCAGCTGTTTTGAGCACTCGATCGATTTTTGGATACTCGATTGATGGCGCTGAATGACTCACCAGGTCTTATTCGGTGGTCCGTATCGATCAGCTATCTGGAGATAGCGCTTCGCACGTGTTTGCTTGTTCCAGTTTTTTGGCTAATCGATAAGAGCACCTTGATTTTCTGAGCACCATATTGTTCGACTCACACGGCTTAGGGGCATTGCATGCAAATGGAGGCGCAACGATAGGGCGATCACAAACCATGTTGTGTCGCTTAGATGCGCATAGACTAATGGATTTTGCATACCGTAACTTGATTAGGAACATATAGACCCAATAGTCTATCACAGAGAGGTGTCCCGATCTCACAACTAGGATGATATGTTCAGAGAATCCGGTTCGTATTGAGCAGTGATTATTGAAAGGTATGAAATGTATTGAAATGTATGAAAGGAGGGTGTTGCGTCTGTATCCGGTCCAAACTGTACGCTTAGCCAAACCCAGTCACGTGGTCAGATAGTATGTCAGCTGTGCTCCTGACTCAGCAGCTGACCGATGAAACTGGTTTAAATGGCATGAAACACTCTGACATTCCCTTTTTGAAGGATTCAGACGAGTGTTTTTTCTTTTGTCCTGGGAATTTGTTTCGCTGAGAGTGAACAATTTCCTTGTCTCCGAAAGTGTGGCCGTGATAGATTTATTCTCAGCGAATTCGGGCCGTCGACGGGGGACAGTACACCTAGATCTCATCAGAGGTTCCATGTGTTGCGTGGATATGTAAATCACACCTGATACCTTGCTGAATGGCACACGTGTTGTGCGTGCGTGCGGCCGAACGGTTATCATAAGAACTTAAGGTTTTGATCACCTTGAACTGTCATTAGAAGAATCCTCCTGGCGCGATTGGAAGCTGAGGGTGGACCACCTGGCCGTTTACCAGTGTACGTTTAGCCCAGTGCATGGGAATACATGACACTGGTTTCACCGTTGACGTTGAATTTTTGACTTAGTTAACTAAGTTGCACCATCAAGCGTGTTCCCAGAAGAATACCCAAGTGGCGCCTCAGTGCACGATCTAATATACTGCCCATTTATAAATGCATCGGTTCTGGATACTCACAGTTTACGATGCCTTTTTCAGATAGTAGACTAATAAGACTTCTCTAGAGTGGCTTCATAATGTACCTATAATGGACTTCAGTTGTCCCCCATTCATGAGTCCATCTTAAAGAGAGATCAGATTGAGTCGTCCCACTCAAGCTTCTATTCTTTGGTGAGCTCCTGTCAGGACACCCTCGTGTCTCTCCTCAAAATGGTAGAATGCAACAGAAATTTCGACCAATACGCTCGGAACTAAAATCTGAAAACGTTTGGAACCAATCAAGAAGTTATCATCTCGGGGCGAGTTGAAAGACAATAACCAGATGTATTTTCATAAAGGAAACTACTCACAAGGTTTCTGAAAACTCTTCGACAGCCCACGACCATTTTCGCCCTGGCGCTTTGGGCTCATGAGGTAGGCGCAGAGACTCAGTTGAGTCTCTCGTGAAAACCAAATTGATTTGCAGATGAGTGTATTTCTCGAAAACAGCCCAATTCGGGTTCAAGTAGAACATAAGGTTGACGGAAACTCGGGAACTGCGCCTACCTGATAAGCCCAAAGCAGAAGGGCAAAACCGGTCGCAGGCTGTCGAAGAATTTTCAGCAATCTTGTGAGTGGTTTCCTTCATGAGAATATACTGCGTTATCCCGAATATCGTGCCAACTGAATCATGAGGCGGCCTGTGTGCAGCATATTCACTTGTAGAATATCATAAACGAGAGATTCAAATGAGTGCCCGTGAAAACCAAATTGATTTGCAAATGACCATGTTCCTCGAAAAGCAGATGTATTGTTGTGAAACACTTCCCTTTTGACCAAGTGACTAGTCAGTGGGACTTCTTATGTTTGATTTTGGGGGGGGGGGCAGCCCCCCTTCGTGCTTGCACTGATATAGTTTGCAAATAACAGCTTCGAGCTCTTACCTCATTGGCTATTGATAATCATCGTAGTTGGATTCCGATTGGTACGACCGTAATCAGTGTTACGTTGTGGTCCATGTTTCCTGCGTACGACTGTAATACTATGTGTTGAAAGTGCCATCAATTATTTTCTCTCCTTATTTCTTCCATTACTTCTCTTCTTCCAACATATTACCAAGTGACTAGATCACAAGCTTGGTCGAGTTTCAAGACATACAGAGGATCAATCCACCAGATAGCCTCTTCACAGCACACCGAAGCGGTGTCGGATGCCGAATTAGAGAGATCTGAGTATTTTGTCAGTCATTGTGGAGACTAAGTATTACACCAAGGCACTAGAGATGATAGATCAAATGAAGTGGACCGAGCGGGGGATCCGGCTCTTTTAGTTCACATCGCTTGAGGCGAGGAATCTTCCGGACTGTCGTTCAAAGTTTTGATGGTCTGCGAAGGTGACCTAACGGTTGGACTTGCGCATGTGGGTTCCGCAACTCTTGATTCATAGCTGCAGACCACGTGACCATCGGCTCTAAACTGTCTGTTTAGTGAAGATTGGAAGCCTGGTGATTTCCGTTACTTTATGTAATGTTATTTAGGTGTGAACCGTAGCCGCAACAACTCCACCAAGATCAATACAAGACTGTCAAGGCATAACAGAAGAGTGAGACAACCACAAGGAAATTCAACTTCATGTCAGCCACTGGTCAAAAACTCGGCAATGGCGGGAGAGGATTAGACACCGGACATCACCGAAATATGGACAGTCGTATTCTCCCCCTCACCCTTTTTTACATTCAACAGTCTTCTGAACTGAGTTCATCGTGAAAGTCAACAGACACTCTGTAAACATATGGAACATTAAGTTGAAGAATGTATTTTTGCTTTGCGTTTTTTTGATAGCTTTAATCTGATTGACTCTATAATGCGAATAAATCCGCACAGGTGGCTTTTATTCACTTCATGGAACGAACGTTCCTGCTCCAAGTGACCACAAACTGACGTTAGCACACTGACGTCAGTCTGGCCGAGACAGTGGTCTCATTTGACCTGAGCTCACTATTTACAGTTCTGAACGTTTGATACTCCAAGGGAGGTGTCGCGAAGTCACAAAAAATCTGGTGTATCGGAAAGACCGCTACAGAGAAACATCTGCGGACTGCTATATTTATGCCTGGTTTACTACTTTTAATTTGCAGACGAATACTAAAAGCAATTGCGAGGCACATCCTTGGAGCCTCAGTTTATGACATTTGCCGGGGAAATTCCAGCGCCTAAGTTGTATGTTTTCGTACATTTAGACCATAAAATATTGAGTACGATAGGTAAGCGGCACATAAGTCAGTATGTAAAAGAAAGTACAATAAACAGCTATTGGTAGTGTGAGGAGATTTGGGATTTTTGTGGAGATTTTGTCCTGCAAGTGAAGCCGATCTATGCTGAAAAGCCGAGACGCAGTGTACAGCTGTTTCATCCTTATTGGGAATCATCAGCAGTGCGCATCTCACTAANCTCCACAAAAATCCCAAATCTCCTCACACCACCAACAATATATAAGTAGCTCAGTGGAGGAATAAACTTCACCCGATGAGTGAAACTTCTATCTGAGAGGTCGGTGCTCGAGGAGCCAGTCAACACGCGTGATGTGGATAACCGTGATTGAAGGATGAGCGGCGCTATATTCTGTCTAAGCGCGAGTTAATCACACTGCTGATCAGCCGCTCATGGCCGAATGGTTAAGTGTCGCGGGTTCGAGACTCTCCGGAGTTTCGTGAGATGCGCACTGCTGATGATTCCCAATAAGGATGAAACAGCTGTACAGTTCTTCTCGGCTTTTCAGCATAGATTGGCTTCACTTACAGGACGAAATCTCCACAATAAACAACTATTTGACGACATCCATTTAACAAGGAATGATGAAAACCGAGGTAAGTCGGTATTCGTGACCAGTTTTCAAAGTGGTTGTTCACAAACCGTGGTAGACGCACAATTTTTTAGCTTTCAAGTTATCATAGTCACCATCTAAACTCTCAAATCTTAAGACTGCACAAGAGACCAGAGAAAATGTGAATACAGGGAGCCTCACATCTGGTGAAAAAATCGGCTTTTGAGACAGGTGCCTGAGAAACAATTCAAATAATCCCAATGAAGGAAGAAGGAAGAGCTGCTAAAGTAGGCATCCCATTAACTAATGAACCGCACGAAACTAAGGAATTTTACAGTTGAAAAAACTATTCAATCAAAATCAAGAAACTCCGGTCACACTGCAGATCAGCTTCAGAAAGAGCCAATCAAAACACAGGAAAAAAACTACTGAAACAATAAGCCTGTAGAATAAAACAAATACTGACCACAGCGTAATGCAGACTGGATCGTCCAATCCGGAAGGCGAAATTAGTAACCTGTAAGGAGTTAACTAATGCAACAATTGAATTCAAGGAATGTAGAATATAAATGAACGCAAACTGACCAGTTATACTGTGAGAAGACTGCCCTTCATTAGCCCAGTTCTACTAACAGATGGTGAGCAAACAGGTAAGGATGAAATACCTTTTTAATCGCACTATGGTAGTGTGCCACGATTAGTAAAGTAATACTTACAAGAGAACTTCCAGTTTTGATGAAGGAACGATGACCAATTAATCAGAAACCATAATCGAAACGATGGTATTGACTGAGAGAATGTCGATAAACCAGGCTTTGTGCACAAAAGGAAGTCGGGTAAAGCCTCAGATGAATCCAAACAGGGTGCACAAATTCACTCATGCTGCATCCTCAAGCTGACCAGTCGATTTTCAAACGTCCGTGGTGAACTTTGAATAAAACGCTTAGCCTCAGAAGGACGAACGTCGCAGCCGAGCTTAAGCTGAAGGCCCGTACAAGGAATGTGAACTTGCGGGTGAGTGAGTTTAATGTCCTCAGGTTTGATTATCCTGGTTTACTTAAAAAAAAGAACTTCTGCGGAGTGCTGTTTGACCTACGGCAAGCAAATTTAAGTCTGTGTTTCTTGATCAACCCGTATCACCGGGTCGGTCGAAAGTAATGATCCGTTCGGAACAGGCAAGTTAGGTTGTCAAAAAATGGTTAGGAAAGGTCAAAGCAAATTCCGAATAAGGAAGCTCATTGCACAGAGTAAAAACACGCAGGTGAACCTAGCTATGGTGCTGACCAAAAAGAGGATTTTCTGTCTCCAAATTTCTAAACCGGACTACTGATGTATTTCACTTTGCTTCTATCTTGCGCAGAGGATGGCGTCTTCGCAGACATTTCTTGTAACTTGATAGACTGCGGTGAATACCTTCCATTTCATTTCATCAAAAAGTAAATTATGAATAAAACACTTGCAAGTGGAATGGTTCATTTTTAACTGACCACCTCCGCTCATTTGTTCGGGTCGATAAGTCGTATCCAAAAGTTTTACATCTATGCCGTCTCGTTTGGAGAAATTCCACCCCTTTTTTCATATACGTACACCCAAACAACGAGTACATGCCAACTGGAGACGGTCCCACGCTGGATCCACTTCAGAAAGCTCTTCTTTGGTGATTGACTGAATAAAACCAGGTCCATGATTTGTCAAGTGCCATCAAGAACGGTGGTTGTTTTTTTAACGAACTCGGCTCTATTCAGGCCTCTAATATTTAAACAATCAAATCAAATGTCAGGCAAGATAACCGTTCAGTGGATTCCCGAGCAAGCCTGGTAGAGTGTACTCCCAAGAAGCCATGTTGCATCCTGGGAGTGTGAATCGCGGTGAATTTGAGCTGGGTGCAACATCACCGCCGTTTACAGTATGAAGCATCCGCCGTTATCCACCTCTGGAAGCTCACAATTTCTCATCAAAACAATACCTCCAGACTCTAATAAGTAGTCGCGATTCATAATCTCGGTTCACCCCAATCCATGTTATCGATAACCCTGTGATCAGGCCCCACGTGATTTCACATGAGCTGGTGGAGGCAGATGTGTGCAGGACAGTAGGACAATGAATGCTCCTGTCAGTGCGACACCAGGGGCTGTTATCATTCCCAAACCCTCTCACACTACCCAGAATCTATAAGTAGCTCAGATTAAGGATAGTTTCACATGACGAGTAGAAGATTCATGTGAGAAGTCATCAGACGATCAGCCAGTCGATTGGTGAACACGTGATTCAAGAATGTCCTGCCTAGGGGTAAGTCAGTCATACTTCTGGTCAGCCGCTCTTAGCCAAACAAGTAAGTGTTCAACTACTAACCGGGAGGTCGCTGTTTTAAAAAATTTCCTGAGATATACACCACTGACGATTCATAATAAAGATGAAACGGATGTACCCCAATGTTCAGCACTTAGACATTGATTGATTTGGCTTACAGGGCAAAACCTCTTTAGCTATGACTGTACACTTTCCCCCATTCACGATTCCGCAATTCATGAACTGCTGAACTGACTTTTTACTTCATGTGCTTTCTCTTGTTTGTACCATCCACACGTTGAGGGCCTCTGAGCTGGACATGTTTGACCGTCTTGTATTCTGAAAAATCTTCGTCTAATTATCTACCATCCACCAGAAATCCCGACCCGCGTCACTACAAAGAGTTTACCACTTGATTTGTGACAAAAAAGTTACCCGATTTTTGTTCTATTTGGGGTAATTGACCTGGAAATCGTCAATAAGATTAACAGTCAATTGCATCCGACGCCCTTTCTTGGCACAAGTTACTCGCCCAAGCACGATTCAGAACAAGAATCTGTTCTTCAGCTGACGCCAATGAACTACTATTTTGCTCATGTTTCTAGTAAAATTCATCGATCGGCTGCCCTGTTATATCGATCTTGGAGCCTCATTCGATGGAATCTGTGAACGTGGTTCACCTAGAGCGTAGTTCAGGAGCGTTCTGCACTATCCCAGCAGAAACCCTGAGGTCATAGAAGTTACATACATAGAAAACCGAATGAGACACAGGTTTTTTGCGTGATCAATGGTAAGAGATGACAACCTTGAGCTGAACGAGAGTGTTGGGCGGTCTTAATAGCTGGACTGTTTCTGTCACTGAACTTCTTCAGTGATGACCGGTGTACTCTCTACACCCTATACCATTTATCTCTTTTTGTCATCATTTTAAACTGTCACCCCGCCGTCCTGAACCGAGTATTCTGCTTAGTTCACGTCAAACTGGGGAAGCACTGGACCTGAATTTTGCCACGATAATGTCCTTGACCGTGAAAATAATTTATTCAAGTCACGGAACCAGATAAGCCACAACTTTGGATCGATATACGATTGTCACGACAGTGAAGACTGAATGACCTGATTTAACCGGCTCGGGCTTACCGCTTTCTGGTGGGCGGTGAGTTTTACTCAGTGCAGGGGTGTCATCAATGAAGCCACATCGCTGAAGTATTGCCGTTTGCTTGGCTGGTCTAACAGATGTCACGTCAAGTGATGATAAGTCGTGTTAACCAAAACCTCCTATGCTAAGCAACGGACTGTTATAGAGTACTACTCAGATGACAGAAACTGGAACGCTAAACAGTTGTTTTGATTTATTGTGTTATTCATCCGCATACTACTAGTGAAACGTACACTACATCTTGGCCCTAGACATGCGCACTAGATTTTTGTCAAAGTACGTAGGATCCTTTTGGACGAATCCAGCACTGGTTGTTCGAATTCACCTTATTAGTTCGTCTGTCGATTGGCTATCGACCGGATTGTGTCATGCGGTCGTTGTTTATTCGCGGTGCTCCGATTTCTTATCTCCAATGCCGACAAAAACAAATAAGACCTACTGGTTGCCTTACCTCGTTGGAAAATTGCACGAGGTGTATTGATTGTAATTAGGTGCTTGCTTTTGTCTGACATTTCAACCTGCAAATAAGCATCAGTGGCATCCTGGAGTTCGACTTCCAATTGTTACGTCGCCAACTTGTTGTGGACCACAGTCTCCCTAATGCCTTCTTATTACCGTGAACCCCGGCCTGGACAGCTGTTGATCGCCTAGTGCGCTTGGCCAAACCAGAAAGCCAATGAACTTGCGAATCAGCTGATCTGTTGATCACCGTAGCGGTCAAAAAGTGATACTTAGAATACAACTCATCTGTCAAGGGCGAGTGAAGAACAACCAATGAAATCTGTCTCAACGAAAACGGCTATTCCATTGGCCGTTATGAAGTCCCGTTACGTTCGGAGCTAGTTCTCCTAATAGAACCATATTCGGACGGTATTTCAGTTGATTGTGTTTCTTAGCCACGTAAAGTTTTTACCACGAAAACAGCATTGCTTCCACTTCCACATCCTTCTTTCGAAAAACATTTCCGGTTCTCGTGGAAGCCGAACCCGGCTTAGAGTTTACTGCCGTCATCTTCGGAAAAACTCCATTTCTTCGCCTAATTTCAGCCTCCACCTCCACGTAACATGAGCGATACTCGTTATTTTTCTTTATTTTTCATCGTCTCCAGGATTTAGCGTCTTTGTAGGCCCAAAACACCCATCGTCCCTTCAGACTGTAAGCACGTGGGCCCAATACACCAGTCCCTTCAGACTGTAAGCATAGTTGTAGCCGCTCAGCAACAGTCTAACGTTTTAGGGAAAAGATCTCTCATTTACCCGTGAGATGTTTTGCTGTCCCAATGACCTAACACAGGGGTGCCTTTTGCAACCCACAGGTATGTTTCCTCCTGCTATTGTAACTGCCGACCATACTTTACTATGCAACTGGCTGTGATATGTACCGATTGTGCGATGCTCACCCTCAACCAGCTATCGAAATCTTGACTTGTGAATTGCTGTCCGTTGTCTGTATACAATATGACGTGGATACCGTGCATGGCAAAATGGGCGAGCTTCCAAATGACGATGGTGGACGTATGGACGGCTCCCGGTCTCAAGGTAATTACACTCGTAATCTGCTGTAGCCAGGTATTGTTTTCAGGCTTGCAAGAACATATTTACTGCAACCATCTTGCAGGGCCGAGCTAGCATTTTGCGTAAAAGCACAAGCTCTTTTGACCAGGTTTGATCGTGTGCTAGGCACAATTCACAACATGTACTTGGTCCTTGATGTCTGGCCAGCAACATGGGTTCCGAGCCCTGTAGATGTTACCATTGTCACCGGGGCTTCGTCAAACTTTCTTTTCACGTAAAACCTCGTCTCAACTACGCTGGTACCACCATACAGCCATCCTTAACCAGCACCTCCCGTTAGACGGAAAGTTCGTCGTGGAACTTCCGTTCCATTTTGCGGAAATCAATATTTACTTAAAAATTAGTTTGATGTTGTAGTCAACTAAAATTCTATGAGATTGATGAAACTTCAAGAACTAGGCCCGCCTGATGCATCGCAAAAGGAGCGAAAACGGCAGTGAGTTGTCCGAAACGTTTATCGAAGACTGATACCACATGAAGAAATTACCACGATATATTCAGTAGCGCTCCAACTGAAGATTTACGCGACGTTATTGTGACCTACTTGGTTACAGAGTATCACAAACGAGAAATTAGGCTAAATTCCAACTGAACCCTCTGGTTACACCGGTTCGGTTTGAGAGGTGCATTAATTTAGAGAGCGGTTCGCTTTTAACCGGGACTAAAAGAAATCTCAGTTGAATCTCTAGTTTATTCTGTTCACCAATTGAATGTGGTAGAAGAAGGCCACCTCATGTTTCAGTGGGTGCGACGATACCTCAGTAGATTTCCTCGTCAAGCATAAGGTTGATGGAAAATGTTCGAGGGCCACAATCAGTTTCCACCTTCTTTGGTGCCAGAAAGGTCAGATCCCTGAAAATAACCCTTCTGAGACCCTGAAGCTCCACCGGCAAGCGTTCAGCGCAGCCAGTCACTCTGTCAATCCAGAAGAAGCCATTGAGTGTTCTGACATGCCACGGAATCACGGTCGATGTTGATGGGTGTTCACCAAATGCCGATCAAACAGCCTGGATCAATGTCAAAAAGTCCCATAAAGGAAACTACCCACAAGGTTGTTGAAAAGTCTTCGGCAGCCCACGACCGGTTTTGCCCTTCTGTTTCGGGCTCATCAGGTAGGCGCAGTCCCCGAGTTTCTGTCCAACTTATGTCCTACTTGAACCCGAAGTGGACTGTTTTCGAGAAATACATTCACCTGTACATCAATTTGGTTTTCACGAGAGACTCAACTGAATCTCTCGTTTATGATATTCTAAAACTGAGTGTGCTGCATATAGGCCGGCTCATATATACCGCGATATCTTCAAGATCATGCCAACTGGAACATGAGGCGGCCTGTATGCAGCACATTCAGTTGCAGAATATCATAAACGAGAGATTTTTCAAGACGTTCCCTTTAAATAGTGCAAGGTCATTGTAAATTTGCATTCGCTTGTTTCAATAAAGCCGCAGTGTTCTTTGTCGGCGAGGTGTTTTCCGGCACGAAGACGTGACATCGGTGTTCTGCACTGATGCTTCTCCGCCATACTCATCAACAGTACGTTCTATGTGGAGCCAAACTGTAAGCAATTCGCTAAATATACTCATTTGCATACCATTTTAGTTTCAATTAACCTCTGATAGAAACACAAACCGCTGCGCATCCATTTCATACTTTGAAATATATCACAATACTTGTAGCTTGGACCTGTTTGTTGCTTGATCAACAGCTACGGATTATGTAGCGGCAGTTGATCGGTTTACCAACCATGAAAGCCGATTAACCGCACATTGATGATGCACAAGTGCATGCAAGTTGCCAGGTTCGACAAAAAAATCAACATTTACGTGACTTATAACCAATTAAAGCACCGGGGCTACCAATAATTTTGGAAAAATAAAAGGTATTTTTTATGTCATGCACGAATAGACCGACAAGTGATCAACATTTTAGGAGTCACACAGACAGCCATTTGAGGAACAGAATGGATTTTTCTACCGAGCTACATGGTTATCGATCTCATGTGTATTCTGAATATCGATCCATCTGATGCGCTGCGGAGAATAGTGGTCATTCGACTGCGTGAAAATCAATAATCGGAAAAAAGCAGTTCGTTTCTTCGCGAAGAGATATACAGCAGGTTAGAAAGGCGGTTTATCCTAAGCGTTTATTGCCCCCACTCAGACAAATTTTGCACTTGTCCCATTAATTACTTTCCAGTGTAAACAGCGTTGAGATAATTGACAGGTTTCAAATCGAAACAGCGACGAATGCACCAATTTTTTGTGGATCTGGTTCAATTTGTAAATACCGTAAAAATGTTTTTGCGCGGGTGGGATGGCAAACCTGATCATTCATACCAAATTAAGATTTATGGGTAAGGTGGTCTCCTCTATAAAATGTTTTTTCGATTTTTCTTCCCACCAAGCTAATAAAATATTACATCACCTTTCACTACAATCTTTGCTGAGGTGCTTCAATCGGTTAGGTCACGTGACGGCTACTAGCACACCTATATAGGGTGAGGTAAAATGGCACTGTGAAACTTCAGCCTTTCTGATGATATGACATTTCTATTACACGAGAGTGTGGCCGTCAAGGATGAATCGAATTGACAACAGGTTTTCGGACCGTATGTGGTAAATGAATAATTGATCGTGTCAAGAACGATGCAGGCACACGCACATTTGTCAGTTCCGCTGATGAAGCCAGCTTGCTGAGTAGATCTTTGTTCAAACAAGCATTCTACGCTCTTCAGCCGATTTAATAGTACCTCTGTTCAGCGTTTCAACACGAGTTATTTTCAACACACATGAAGAAAACTAATCCTGTCTGGACTACCTGGGGTCGTGTGACGTTATCACTGGTGTCACCTTATAGATAGAGGGTAGAAAATTCTTTGGATAGCCGCCATCCGGCGTGAACTAGTCGTGAGATGTGTAAATGCAGTGTTTAGTTTGAATTACGTGTAGTTGTGACCTAAATCACTGTTCATCTGGGCCTCGTTGCACTGTCAAGGTCACACTCAACAGGAGATTCGATTTGAATTCTTTCGATCAGAAACATATTATAAAATAATTCGGTAATATTGTTGGTGGGCGTCACTCAGATAGCTGGCGGGTTACTGAGCAGTCCAGATGGTCCCAATTTTTCTGATATTTTCAAATCTAGCCTTGGGAATGGAGTGAATGACAAAATCAAGTGAATTGTTTCGTGTAGAAGGCACCGTTCAAATTACAAAAATGCCCAATATACACAGCCAATTATCTTCAGGCTGATTGATTTCTCTTCCGAGAACAGTGAACACATTTTGATTTGCCGATCCGGCATTGAGCAAGGTGGATCAGACACCTTTCTCCAACAAGTATCTACAATTCCACAGCTTTGTGCTACTAAGCCATAAGCGGAAGCTTGTGCGCGGATGTTTTGGACGAACTCATCAGAACCTTTATGTCTGTGAAAATGGTGGACAGCAAGTCAGTATCCTGAAGGCTTTGGAAGAGGGTAGAGTACACCACCTACTCCTAACGAACTTATAAGTTCTCTGATGTGATTGTGAATTCTATGGATCCCGAAATCACCCACAGTTGATCAGAAACCGTTCCGCACATATGTAGCCCTATGTAACTGAGGTACTAGGTCGCTCTTTAAGCTGTCAGTTAAGCTAATCACATCCCCTAAGCGTGTTCAAGCCTGTTCAAATGAGAGGATCCGGGTGCGTCCGGGATGGGATAGCTAAACGCGCTCGCCAGTTCTCCAGAGTCCAAGTCCCGACACAGCACACTACGCCTGACAAAGTGTGGTCAGTTTTAAGCTGACTGATTATAAGAAAGTTTCCGATGACAACAGTGTCTTGAGAAACCACACGAGATCAACTGACCCTCCTACAATGTGCCTAACACATGTTTAAACTTTGCTCTTGGGACGCATTGTGTCATGCAAATTAATTTCTAACATCAAACTTGGAAATCAGAGGATAAAAACATCAAGCCGGTTTGACTTTTCTGTGCATAATTCGGGTTGTGAACATGTGCATTTCACAAGAAAACATTGATTTCTGGAGCACGCACCCGGAATTCTCTGCCGTCTGGAATAAGAGCAGCTGGGAAGAATCAATGTTACGAGGGAGAAAAATCACAAAAGACGATGGATTTAGACAAACAAAATCTGGCGGAAGCATTATTTAGAGTAGGCAGATGTTGTGGAGTCTGCAGATTACGAGTAAGGTCGTTAAGAACCAGCGCGTGAGACACAACAATTGATCAGAAAACGTTGATGGGTTACCAATTTTGGGTGTAATTTGGTGGAATATCGGTAACTTGGTGCATGTATTAGTGACTGATCAGGTGCCTGCTGTTCTGGTCACCGAGCTTGACATATGTTTCGTCACTGTTCAAGTAGACATTATCAGTGCGTTGTTGGGTAGGTAGTTCTTCTCTTCTTGCTTGCGCTTGTGTCGTTTGCATTTATCAGTGACTGTTCAGGTGTCTGCTGTTCTGGTCACCGAGGTTGACATCTTTCGTCACTATTCAAGTAGACATTATGAGTGCGTTGTTGGGTAGGTAGTTCTTATCTTCTTGCTTGCGCTTGTGTCGTTTGCATGGAGCGGCTTTAAACGATAATTTGTTTGGCTAATGATACTCATCTCATTTGGGATCTGATTGATTCGATCCTGATCTGTACTGCGTTGTGGTCTGTGTATCTTGCATACAATTTCTTCAATGCTTGCTGAAATTGTCATCCAGTAGTCCCTGTTCTGGATCATCGACGACACGCATTCTTTAACTGAATTAGGATCAACACGCATGCACACACGGTATGATGGTCCTCACCCTAGAGAGGAGCCAACAAAGGGAGAGAGATAGTTGGTCTCTCCTAGACAGACCTTGGGAAAAACTCTCTGGGAACTCGCTGTCAGGTAACTTGTTGTAAGGTCTCTTTAGAAGTGGCTTCTTTTCAGAGGTTGCCTGAAACTCAGGCATAGTCATTCCTGTATACCAGCCTTGCACGTGAACAACATCAAGTGAGTTTGGACCAGTTTGTCAGTCCTTCACAAACTTCAAAGGCAAACCTCCCGCCACTCACTTAGTCAACTTTGACCGCATATCTATAATACCCTAAAATCAGGGTTTTCCAAACGTCCTATCCCTCTTTTTGAAAAATGTAGTGTCATCTCTTGAACCTTATTCGAATATGGGCTATAAAGACGGTTGAAGTTGCATAAAAACAGAGTAGGGGCATCATAAACGAGAGATTCAGCTGGATTCCAGGTGATTCACCCGTTAAAACCAGATTTTTATGCAAATAAGTATAAAAGTTGAGCTCCGTGTAATTTGCGTTCAGTTAGAACATAAGGCTAACAAAAAACTCGGAGATTGCGCCTACCAGATGAGCGCAAAGGGGGAAATTGGTGGTGGGCTGTCGAATAGGTTTCAGCAACTTCATGAGTAGCATAGGTGGGGAGATTTGTGTGAGATCTGAAGGGATAACTCAACAAACCATGCACTGACCAGTTCTCGTCGCACGATGACAAAACGTCTGCAAACCAGTTGTAGAGCTTAGGTAACGTATCAACTACCACCTATTCAACAACCAATCAACGTAACCCTTTAGGTCTTTGCCCTTGATGTTTCAGAAGTATAGCTAGGATCGGTTGGGACCAGGAAATTCATAAACGGGTGATCAGGCGGGCGTACGGTACCTCATTCACAGAATAAAACATTACAAATTAAGGTGCTTTGCGCATTTTTAGATACCGCCTGTTGTTTTCCGCACCTGATTCGGCGTGGCTAAATCCTAGAAGTGAGCAGAATTTGACATGGCAGAGGCAAACGAAGGAAGACATGAAAGTTTAGGTGCTGTTTGTACTGTTCCTCTTCCAGGATGGTGTCCATCTAATCTTCTCCATGTTTAGCTGGAGACATTGAGCGATATGACGGTCAGCCGATGTCAGTAACGTCCATACTGGCTGTATGACTGGGTGTGTGGGCACATCCAGTATTCGTGGTAGGTCAGCCCTATTCTCCCCACCATGCCCTAGTTCTTTCTTCCTTCTATACTAAGACTTCATCCAGATGAACTGACATGGCTGTCGGTTTGTTTGCTGCGCTAAGCAATTCGGTGGCAAACGCTTTATCACCAGTCGAGTTGACACATCTAGACGCTTGGCTGTGAATAAAATTCATGCAAAATATACTCATTTGCAAACTAATTCGGTTTTTCGGGAGACTCTCCTAAAACCCAGCTGAATCTCTTGTTTTGTGATGTTTCCAGTCAACTGAATGTGCTGCACCAGGTCGCCTCATGTTTCAGTCGCTACGACATGCGAGATATCGCGATACATGTGTATCTTTGTAATGTACTACTCATAAGGTTGCTGGAAATTCTTCAACAGCCCAGGACCGGTTTCGCCCTTCTTGGGGCTCATCAGGTACGGGCGCAGTCCCCAAGGTTCCGTCAACCTTATGTTCTACTTGAAATCAAATTGCACGAAATTTGCGAATATACACTCATTTGCATAATAATTTGGTTTTTCGAGAGACTCACCTGAAACCCAGCTGAATCTCTCGTTTGTGATATTTCCATGCAAGTTCCTGAACACGGGAAGCTGAAACTTTGGGTCGATATAGGCTTGTCATAACAGTGAAGACTGAACAGTTTGAAGCGGCTCGAGCTA
>NW_008751785.1:1138926-1173821 GCF_000715545.1 Opisthorchis viverrini
AAAAAAACTGAGAAGGGATGTCCAAAAAAACGAAAATGGATAGTGTCCGTTTGTTACAGTTTGCCATGTTTTTTTATTGATCACTGTGACTCATATCGATTCCGGTTGGAATGCGATGACTCATTTTTGAGAAAAAAGTCCAAGAGGGCTGGTTTTGAATTTGTTAAAATCAGCTGATAACCTTGCGAAGCTTGTGAAATCGATACCTGCGCTGCTTCCATCTGGACAGTTTTCACTCTCTCGACAAATCTCCAGAATTAATCAAAACAGTGTTCGAATGCTGTGAATCGTCAGTCGTGTTACATTGTCTGGATTGCCGGACGGGGCGGTCAGTCGATCGATGCCGTGAAGATAGACGACAGAAACTAACGCATCACCTGGCACTAGCATTCCTACCTTGGCCTTGGAAAAATGGTGCTTCGGTGCGTATTTTGCTGTCTAAAGTTGAGTGTTTGAGTGATTGTGTCGGTGAGCTTCCAACGCCAGATACTTGTTTGACCCGCCTGTTCTTCAGTTTGGCCTTGAGGGACGAACGTATCAATTGACCAACGCTGCTGTTTGTTTGCCTGTCAACCTTGCTGATCCCTGTGAATCATCGGCACGGAGAGAGATCAGGTAAGGTACTGCGTTTACGCAAGCAAATCGCGTAGTGTGATTTCTAGTCCCTGAACCAGCAGTTTGGACACCCAAGCAACCTCAGGCATCAGATATGCGTTGCCTGAGGTTTTCGAATTCGTTCTTGGTTGAAAAACATTCCACTGAAATACGCAGACCGCTGGAAGTATTCAAACTGTTCGTCAACTTGAATCCTAAGTGATTCCTCACTCCATGAACTTTTCAAAGTGACAGTTTTCGTACGTGAATGTTTCGCAGAGTGACTCACACAATTCGAATTTTCTCGGCAGCAGACCTCTTCATTTCTGGTGATACAAATATGATATGTGTTTGTAATTCACCGGGCCAGTCTACCCTTTTTTGCGCGGTATTCAAATTTTTCCAAAACTGGCTACCGAACTTCGAAGAACACACTCATTCACATATCAGTTTGGTTTTCATGAGAGACTCAACTGAAGCTTTTCACCCTGAATTCAAGTGGGACATAAGATTAACGGAAAATGGGGGTGAGCGCCAACCTGAAGAGCCTCAAGAAGAACGAAACCAGTCGTGGGTTGTCGTAGAGTTTTCATCAACCTTATGAGTAGTGTATTACGTCTATATATGTATTGCGATATCTCGAATATCGTAGCAACTGAAACATGAGGCGGCCTGGTGCAGCACATTCACTTGCTTAAAAACATCATAAACGGGAGATTCAGCTGTGAGTCTCCTGTCAAAACCAAACTGGTATATATAGATAAGTGTATAAGTCAAATTTCGTGTGATTTGTGTTCAACTAGAACACGAGGCTGACGGAAAATCGGGGACTGCGCCTAGCTGATGAACCTCGAGAGTTTTCAGCAACCCTATGAGTAGTTTCCTGAGTAAAAATAAATCCGGAACGGTTTATTTGCTTGACTACTGTTTGCCCGTTGATGAACAAGCCATACCTTTGAAATTCCACTTTCGATGTGTCACCTTCTCACGGCTCTGTCACATTCAGCCATCAACGGTCCAGTTTTATCGAAGAAACCGACTAAACAATCCCTAGGATCCGTCTTTTAATTCAATCATCGGGCTATGTTAGGACGGTTGGGTCAGTGTGAGGAGGTTCGAAACAGTTTTGACTATTTTTAGCTGAGTAAGGAGCCTTTGAAACTAGTTGACTCAAGTTCAGTTTGACCACGGCACAATGCACGAATGGAATATGGCCGGGTTAGAAAAGTTTGTAATCCTGACACCTTATTTGGAGACTAAAGATTCCTTTTTATTAGAATATGAATGGGAACAACAGCGCTACCAGATGCTCTTCTCCTGATGTTTTCTTTCTCAACGTTCCTGACGGTCAGAGAACTCAATTCATAGACGTAACATACTACTCAGAATGTTACTGAGAATTCCCGGACAATTCACAACGGTCTACCCTTCATCAAGCTCACCAGGCAAGCGCAGCTCCCGAGTTTCCGTCAACCCAAACCAGCAATGGGTTGTAGAAGAATTTTCAGCAATCTTACGAGTGTAACGGTGATGCTACTGATGGTGAGGCACGCGAGTAGTATGTGTCTTTCGTAGAATTTCGATTTGCGTCTTTTGAAAAGGGGAGATCTGTTGCGGAATTCGTGGGGCCACTTTGTAACATTTGCTTGGATTTGACCGACGAATGAGTGGAGTCAATGAATTTCCAGGAAAGTTCAAGAAGACGCGTTCGGGAGAAGATGGGTGTCCAGTTTTTGTAAATAAGATGCAACTAGAGTTTTGCTTCCCTGTTCAATGGTCTGTAACCGGTCAGTTGGCATTTCCTGATAGGTAACTCCGCAGCGAAGGCCTCCTTCCGGTCTACCCCTCATCAAGCTCATCAGGTAAGCACAGCTCCCAAGTTTCCGTCAACCCAAGCCAGTAATGGGTCGTAGAAGATTTTTCAGCAAATAGTGCGTTACCTCCAGAGAGTATGCTGCAATTTGTTGAAACTTGAGGCAGTCTTTTGCGGGAAATTCATTCAAGTGTCACAATAAACGAGAGCTTCAGCTGACGTATTTCGAATCTTCCGAGAAATTTGGATTGTTATGTGACATATTACTGTACTTTTAGAGGGCTGGGTTCAAGCCCGGATTCCATGAGTAGGTTAAGGACTTGTAGAAAGCCAGGAGCACATTCCATTCCACATGCATTCAAAATCAATTAAGTCCGCCTGGATATCTCAAGGAGTTCAGATGCTGCGCCCAGTCTGGTCAGACTCACAAGATATGAAGAGTTGACACACTTATTCCAGGAATTGTACCAGTGAACGTATGCCGTAAAGTGCGTGACTCACAAATCAGCTGACTGAGTTCCGATCTATGCGCAACCGAGTATATGTATTCCTGATAAGCTGTGACAAGGAAGAAACTGGAATGCGGTGTTCCTTACGGAGCAATCTCTTCAGAATCGAAAGAAGATCTTGTACAAACGGTAATGATGCGAACACAATGTAACGCTAAAGTCGTGTCAAGCAGAACAATGGAATCAGGTGACTATAGTATAGTATAGTATAGTATAGTATAGTATAGTATAGTATAGTATAGTATAGTATAGTATAGTATAGTATAGTATAGTATAGTATAGTATAGTATAGTATAGTATAGTATAGTATAGTATAGTATAGTATAGTATAGTATAGTATAGTATAGTATAGTATAGTATAGTATAGTATAGTATAGTATAGTATAGTATAGTATAGTATAGTATAGTATAGTATAGTATAGTATAGTATAGTATAGTATAGTATAGTATAGTATAGTATAGTATAGTATAGTATAGTATAGTATAGTATAGTATAGTATAGTATAGTATAGTATAGTATAGTATAGTATAGTATAGTATAGTATAGTATAGTATAGTATAGTATAGTATAGTATAGTATAGTATAGTATAGTATAGTATAGTATAGTATAGTATAGTATAGTATAGTATAGTATAGTATAGTATAGTATAGTATAGTATAGTATAGTATAGTATAGTATAGTATAGTATAGTATAGTATAGTATAGTATCCTATATTACATAGATTGTGGCGTCGGAGTGCATGCTTTTAATCACTTGGTGCAGAACATAATGGTTAATATTATGCTAGACATTGTCTGAACTGCTTCATCTCAGGATCTTCTCAAGGCCTGAAAGACACTGTATTCCGAATTCCAGTCTTTGAGACACAAGCGAGACGGGCGTCATCAGAATCATCCTTCTGTGGCGTCAGTTAGCGACACATGGTTTCACACCTGTCCGATTATTAGCACTTAACCAACAGCTGATGCCTTGTTTGACTATACGCATGGGCGGTCTGCCGCACACTCACTGACCCCATGTGAACCTCTAAGGTATGTGAACTTCGGGTAAGGCTGTAACCGATACCGACGGGTTTGTCAATCAGCCCCTTTTTCGGTCCCACTTTCAACTGGATTCCAGATAGCTCCAACCTATCAATCTTGTCAAGAGCATCTCATCTAATGACACTACACTACGCTTGAGGTCTGGAATGCTCGTTATCACTCATCCTCTATAGGTAATTTAGGTTATGCGTCGCTGTGTACATGAGAACATTATATTGCCTATTGTATAGAAAAGCTACGTAAGTCGGCAAGCATATGCTTTCAGGGGTTTCCCTTCAGTTTGTATATATCTGTGAGAACTGACACGGTTGCATGTATGCAATTGAAACGGTTCAAACTGAGGGTAAAACGTGGAAAAAAGTAGCGAACAAGCGTGTGACAGTGTACACGGTCGGAATCTTAGCGCGGCCCAAAAGCCTGCTGGAAAATGCTGTGAACTTTGTTGGATATGACGAGTAGGCCACGGACTGAGTCATTGTGGTTGTAACCTCTTATTTTGCCGCGCATGACTTTGGAGATCAGTTGTACGTGTACACTTTCCCTCAACGAACGAATACGTCCATTTCCGTTTCTGGCTGAATCAGTATGTAGATGAAGCACTTGAACCTTCTCCTGTTGAACGTTCCGCGAACTTCTGTTTGAATGCCTCTAAAATGCTTTCGGGAAAGGCTCCTGTGAACCGTGGAGTCATCCACATATCTGTACTTGGGCAGCAAAATCGTAGAGCCTGTTACAAGATCTCCATTAGCTATTTGGGGACGTTATTGTGTTATAAACTTTGTTTCGTTCCCGTGAGAATGATACATTGTGGCGAACAAAAAGTTCGGTTCTGTATTTGCGACGATATTGTTTATGCTCTTGTGCGTACCTTATCAACTGGATGTGGGCTGGAGATAGATCGATGATTAAAGCGTGAACATACTGAACGGCAGGTGGACCGAAACTGATCCTGTTGACTCCACTGGCAGCCAATGACAATCGATCATCAGAAAACCTGATCTGATCCATTTTGCCTATATTTAACCGAAGAAGAGTCGTAGATGAAACATTTCTTATCCACTGAACCGTTTCATGAACTTCTGTGTCCTTCAGGGAACGCTTTCGTTCCTGCAGCCATCCAAACTTTCACCCAGCTGCTGGCCTTCTGTTGTGCCGTAACGCATTCCGATTGTGTTTCATCTTCAAATGCGTGCCACGCAATCGGTTGTAGTAGTAATCGTTCACTGGGTTCCCTGGAGCCGTTCCACAGATTTCACTCAGCACGAAGCTAGGTTATGGTCTCCAAGCCAGGCCTTACCTGGGCCCGTTTGTTACATTCAAGAACACGAAACTGGCCAGTTGGTTGTGAGTTGTATTCGTCCTATCTTGACTCACTGTGACGCAGCAATCATGACCACAGACAACCAGGCTTTCCGTCTTACCTAGTGTCAACTATCTGTAAGGCACAAGAAGCGTGGGGCTGTTCGGACTTTCTAAGCATGGACACAGCTGTCCTGAGACAAAAGAAGCGGCGGTTACGGCAAACATGTACATTCAATTCATCAACTTTAGAGCATCCCAGCTTTGATATTGAGTCATGCGTGTAGGGCCCTGGAATGGCCCCATATAGCCTGATTCTGCGTTCCTGTGAAATCAGCGGTTCCTCGACCCTACCGTAGTACCACGTTGGCCGTTGGCCGAGGCATGACCCAGGATGTCACGATAACCGCCACTAAATTGTATTAAGTTCCAAAAAAATTCATACTATTCCCTTCTCTTATCCACAATGACTAATCGATGGCTAGGACGTTGGGATTAATTGACTGGTTCTGCGGATTCACATGGGTGACACTTTTAAGGCGGCATCAACTGAATAGTTATCACTGCAGTGATGGTCCTCAATTTCTCGAAGACCACTCTTACTTTCCTGAAGAGCAGTTCCCATTGAAGTAAACAATCGACCCCCCATGCTCGCGGCCAGCGCTCTCGTTTTAGCAAACCAGAGAACGTTACCTGCTAGTTCACAGTGCTAAAAGTAGCGACTAAATTTCTCATGTTTCTCTGGAACAGCCATTAGGTGCGCGTTACACAGAACCGCATTTATGTGGTAAAAAATCGGATCATATTGCTTTTTGTAATCGATTTCCTTACGTCTGACTGCGATCGTGTGCCACAGTTTCACTGTTACCAGCACTATAGTAATTCAGCGTGAGCAGGCAGCATATGACCGCCTACTTGCTGCACAGCGACCTGTCTCCAGACGTTGGAAACGGCCATGACAGTGAAGCATTTCATATCCTTTTCATAAAAGAAAACTACTCACAAGGTTGCTGAGAACTCTTCAACAGCCCACGATCGGTTTCGCCCTTCTTGGGGCGCAGTTCCCTAGCTTCCGTCAACCTTGCGTTCTACTTAAACCCGAATTGGACTGATTTTGACAAATACAGTCATTTTCATATCATTTTGGTTTCCACGAGGGACTCAAGTGAATTCCTCGTTTATGCTATTCTCGTGAAAACCAAATTGAAAACAGTCAAAGTTGAGTTCAAATAGAACATAAGGTTGACGAAAACTCGAGGACTGCGCCTATTTGATGAGCCCAAAGAAGGACGAAACCGGTCGAGGGCTGTCGAACAGTTTTCAGCAACCTTGTGTGTAGTTTCCTTTATGAGAATACACTGCGATATCTGGAAAATCGTGCCAACTGAATCATGGAGGTGGCCTGTGTGCAGCACATTCAGTTGTAGAATATCATAAACGAGAGATTTACTTGAGTCTCCCATGAAAACCAAATTGATTTGCAAATGGGTGTATTTCTCGAAAAGCAGATGGATTGTTTTGAAACACTTCCCTGTTGACCAAGGGACTAGTCAGTGGGATTTCTTAAGTGTGGTGTTGGGTGGACAGCCCCTCCCTTCCTGCTTTCACTGATATAGTTTACAAATAGCAGCTTTGAGCTCTTACCTTATTGGTTATTGATGATCATTGTAGTTGGATTCCAATTGATACGACCGTAATCTGTTTTTTTCACTATATTTCCAATTCTATGGTATTTTCCTCTGTTTCATATCGTCTTTCCTGTTTTTGTGTTTTTTTTTGGGCCGGGAGAGGGACGTAGAGTTGCATCAGGCTTAATTTACCTCCGTCGCTTCATTTCATAGTTCAGTGAAGCGAGTGTTTGTTCGAATCCTCGGAGTGTTCACACTCATGGTTCGATCCAGTAGTTACTGCAACGCAAGTGGGCATACAACAATTTGCATTCCAGATCAGTAGATAACACTCACGCCGTTGGACTTGATTGAATAAAACTGTCCTATCTCAACCAGTTGTAGGCTAAATGATTGAATTTTTCAAACGCTGCTCCAAAAAAACGACTCGACTTCACTGATTCGCCTAAATAGGTGGAACTAAACTTTCGAAATACTTCCGGAAGATTAAAATAGGAGAAAATATCTTCATAAAGGAAACCACTCACAAGGTTGCTGAAAACTCTTCGACAACCCACGACTGGTTTCGCTCTTTTCGGGGCTCATCATGTAGGCGCAGTCCCCGAGTTTCCGTCAACCTTATGTTCTGCTTGAACTCAAATTGGACTGCTTTCAAGAAATACACCCCACCCATTTGCAATTTAGTTTTTCACAAAATATCACACCGGTATTCCATCTGGTATGTCAACCAACATTTTACCACTGTCTTAGTCTTTCCATTGTCATCAGCAACGCTCATGCTGTCAACCGTTTGGAAAGTTCGAACGCGTGTCTTCTCACTTGTTTGTTGAACACTGGGTAAAGAGTGGCTGATCAAAAGTGAGCAGTACTCACACTTGGACAGAGTACGAAATCACTGTGCCTCACTCGCTCAGCTGACTTCACGTGACCGAGGGAGCAGCTATCAACATGTAACATGAGATATGTTCTGCTTTGTGAATGAATCCTCACAACTCGTATATAGTGCAAAAAAATTACGTAGTTCTTTCGTTATTCCTTAACTGTGCACCGTTTTTCACCAACAACCAATCAGTACACGTGATTCAAAACCGAACGACTCTAAAGTTAATCTGAGCGATTAGTTTTTCGGAGTGCGCCAACTATTGCTCAATGATAAAAACTCCCATACTCGCTGAAACCGATACGGAGCGTAAGTGCGTCGCCAGAACGTCAACCATAAACGACCAGGTAGGTATTGGAAAGATGAAATTTGTCGCACCTGTATTTTCCACGGAGAAGACATACACTATTATGAGGTTGGGAATTGGCAAATTTTCACATAGCGAGCAATGGACCGAAACGGTTTATGTTTTCAGGGTCGGATTGCCCTCAAACGGATAATCTGTACGCCATCCATGTGGACAGAGTGGTTGGTAGTTAACTGACAAAACTGCGAAGTTTCCAAGCTAGAAAAACAGGGGCATAAACTGAACAATATTCAACCTAGCGAAATACACTCATCGGCAAACACATTTGGTTCTGCGAGAGACTCACCTGGAACCCAGCTGAATCTATCGTTTATGATACTCTGAGTAGTATATTACGTCTAAACATGTATCGAGACATCTCGAATATTGTGCCAACTGAAACATGTGGCCGCCTGGTGCAGCACATTCAGATGTCTGGAAACAACAAAACCGAGAGATTCTGCTGTGTTCCAAGTGAGTCTCTCGCAGAACCAAATTAGTTGACGGGAACTCGGGGGCTGTGTCTACCTGCTGAGCCTCAAAAAAGGCGAAAATTTTCATCAAACTTATGAGTAGTGTATTACGTCTATAATTCAACCTGGCAAAATGTTCGCCTTCTGCTTCAAAAAGGTTTTACTTGTTTTTTTTTTTGTCTTTTGAGACACAGTAGGCTCAGTCACAACCTTGGGCTCACTTAAGGAGAACTGTCCGTTCCGCCAAGGTTGGTACTGGTGCAGTTCACCTTCAAAGACATTCTTCGAAATCCACCAGGTGCATAACACAGTGATTATCGCACCATCGGTGACAAACGCCCCACAGACTAAAAGCAGTGGCGCACTTGTTCGGATTATTTATCACACGCAGCTATGCAAATGTGCGTGTGGCATATCAGTCGGGGTTACCATGGAAGTGACTGCCAGACAAGTATGTGCCGGATGTCGATCGATATTCATAGCCAAAAAACAATACTCATGCTGGAGCCCCGGGAAATCAATGAATAATGCTACTGAGCAAAGAAAGTCGTGTCAGGAGGCAACACTGGGTGGTCTGGTCGTGGTTCTACGCGCAAACCGAGAGGTTTGATGTGATTCTCGGTTAGTATCATCTCGTAAGAGTGTTACCTTTTCGCATACTGACACTTTAACATAGAAAACAAGAAATTCGCTTCCTTGCATGATATGAACTGATGTTGGCATGCTAAAGAGTTATGTGTTAACAATGTGAAGATATCTCTCGTGCACCAAACGCGTAATCAACACGTCCACATTGATCCATAAACTAATTAAATCATTCGTTTTACGGCGCTTAGTGATTAATTTACAAATGAAAGATGGTTTGCTCCGCAGCAAAACAATATTTTGCTGTGAAACCCTAGACAAGCATTTGGATTCGAGCCTGTGTCCTGTTAGAATGGGTCTCTATTTCAACTATTGATGGAATTTTGGATCTTTTCCAGATAAGCCCCGCCACTAGTGCAAAAAGTGCATGTGCGAAAAGTTAAGCCCCGCCACGTTTTGCCAGCTCCAGCACACAATCTTGACCTATTCTCGATCAAAACAACCCCTTATCCGCATCTACGCTCATTTTGAGCAAACACTTTTCTCCGTTCGGACTTAAAACCTTAAATGAACTTTCTGACGCTATCAACTCTTGTTCATGACAAGAAGACGGGAATACGTTTTTTCCAAAGCCACAGAGTGATCCATCAGCAACGTTTATGATACAATGGCCACTAAATCACACCTTCAACTGTTTCTGACAGGTAGAGGTGTAATGCCCGAAAGTGTCGGCAAAAAATCGGTCTTCGTAAGTGAACTTGGTTAGAGTGGTCTAGGATGGAGTTTAGGACATTTATTGCTGGTCCAAAAATTTGGCAAAAATCAAATTTTGTTCAGCGAAATTATGTATTAACCACAGGGCCGCTGTTGACTGGAAGAACGTTCTTCGCGAAGCTTGTGCCTGACGGCTTTTGCAGATTCCAACAGTTATCGGCGGCCCAGGTCTTCACGTCGAGATCGATGAAACGCTAATATCTCGCCGTGAAAACCACGCAGAGCGAGTCCTTCCCCAGCAGTGGATTTTCGGAGGGATCTGTTCAGACATAATTTTACTAGATGATTCGCTGACCCAATTTACTAAAAAAATCGTTGTTTTCCACCGTGAACTAGAGTTTTTCAGAAAACGGCTTTAACAGTATGTGCTTTCCATTAAGTCATTCGTTGATTTGGGTACAAAATCTCCCAAGGCCGTAAATTTCTCTATCGTCTACAGGGATTTTCCGAGGGTTGATGAGAGCTGGACGATCAGTTTGCGTACTTTCTGCCATAATCGAGAGAATATTATTGATATGCAGTTGTTATTGTGTGCATTGATGATAGTTCCTCGTTTGGGGAAGAATTGCCCAACTCGGTGACCGCCTAATCAACCACCAAAAAGCCTTCCCAAGTTGGTAATATTCAAATACACTACAGGAGTTTTACTTCAAACGGAGAACCACTCTACAGAAGAATCTTTGCATGAAAGAAAGGTTTCCTTTGGCTTTAATTTTTCCGGCATCAGATTATTTTGAAGGACACTCCCCAGATCGGAGCACACGCGACTGAATATGAGCTTATGTCAGCAAACTGCACTGTGGATTTTCATAAAGTAAGTTATTCACAAGGTAGGTTAAAACTCTTTGACAACCCAAGACCGGTTTCGCCCTTCTTGGGGCTCATCAGGTAGCCAACGTCCCCTAGGTTCCATCAACCTTATGTTCTACTTTAACCCAAATCGAACTTTTTTCGAGAAATACACTCATTAACAGATCAATTTGGTTTTCACGAGAGACTCAACTGAATCTTTCGTTTATGATATTCTACAACTGAATGTGCTGAACACAGGCTACCTCATGTTTCATTTGACACGATATTCGAGATATCACAGTATATTTTCATAAAAGAATCTACTCACTGCGGACGGTTCCACCAATCGGTTTGTCCAGACGTGGTCTATATCGACTGAGTAGTCCTCAACAACCCTATTGGTCAACTGATCAGACAGAGAAGAGCAGCTCAACGACCTGCTGATCAGTCCAGTCCAGTGACTAATGAGAAAAAATAAGCTAAAAATACTCATTTCCTGTCCACTATTGGAACTCACGTTAGAATAAACTATTTGGTAAATTGAAGCAGAAATTAGACCAATCGCAACCGGACAACTAAGCATTCTCTTCGCACCACCCAAGTGCATTTTGTCATTCAAGGTCATATTACAGTTAGGTACCCAGGCGGATCAATGTAGAACAAAAATGCAGCTAGTTGTAATCTCAAACGTTAAAGTCTCATTACAGGTAGCCAAAATGCTGATCAAAGCTCGAAAAGATTATAGAAGCCCATCGGGATTCCGTGGAACCTACTTCACGTTCAGAGTACGAAGTTTTAAACAGCTGTGACCGCCAAACCAGACTGGTAGAAGCTCTGAAATACGAGTGAAGGAAACAAATTTAAAGTAAAAACCAAAGGCTTATTAAAAAAATGTTGTATCATTACTGTTTGTATTTGTGAGAGGACGCTTTAAACGAGAAGGCACGGTAAGATGTCTTCGTAATTTTTACACATCCATTTCCCCTCTTTGGCGCTTTTACGCCGACTCATCAGTGTTGAAATCATTGGTTTGTTTTCTCATGTGACCCGTCTACATGGGCACTTGAAATTAATCAATTCTACCCACCAAGCATGGATTTCTGGTGAAAAAATGCGTAATCTTATAATGTCGGCGCGGTGTAGATTTCTTGTGTAGACAATAAGTCGATGATTAAGCGTGGTTCACTAGAGAAGGAAACTTTCAAGTCGAAACATTGCTAGTAGGTTGCTGTAATTCCATGAAAGTAGGGTAACTAGTTAACTAGACTTTAAAGGTGGCCCTGCCTCGAACATGTATCGCAACACAACTGATCGCCAGATTGTAAGAACTTAGCTGTGGCACCCTTTTGGCGCCTAACTGCCATCCAACCAGAAGGAAGCACGAGGGCTGGGGTACTGCCAGATTGCCCAAGCGTAGACAGGGAAAGTCGAGAGGCAAAGTTCGGGTTCGAACCACGGAACTTCAGGTCAACAAACTCGCACCCTAACCACCAAGGCATCTCACCGCTTTATCACTGCTGTTGAATGAAACTTTAACCGACCACTCAGTGAGATACATACATTGGCAGTACTGACGTAAGGTTAGAAATGCGAGTTAAAGAACACCTGCCCAATAACCTCGTACGCTACTGGCTAAACCAGATTTCAGTTGCAGCGAGTCAAAAACCCGGCTATCGATCGCCAGGCATCTCGTTAAGATAGGAAACACTGTTGAACTTTGCTCTTCTTTCCGGGGCATAGCATGACCAAAGGTCCCCAAGGTAATCTTGACCGACTGATAAAGACCGTTATTTTGCGCTCGCAAAGATCTGAGATTTCCCATGGGATTATCTCGGTCTTATTGGTCGGTCAAGTTACGGTGTGTCCAGCAATGCATTTTACATGTGATTTGGCATACAATTCCAAACGAAATGAGTACATTTCGTTTGTCCGAACTAGTCAACGTGTCTACCTCTCTGGGCCCAACTGGTACTGTCGCACGGAGGGTCAATGATTGATAAAACAGGTGAATACATTCCGCTTTGTTGTGTTACAGTAGAACTTTGAATGGGTGAGTACAGCTTGGCGGCAAACTGTCATAATAACTGTGAGTCGGCACGATCGACTGAGTGTAATAAAGGGCTTTGCCGGGATCTAAGCCCCATTTAAAAGTACAGACTGTCTGACATGATGAGGTCGCAGAACTTCAACAGAATCATTGTGTAAACTAGACGACCAGATGAACTTCCAAACGTCCGTGTAGACATGCAGTCCTCTTTGACATGCGTATTCTGGCAAATAGAATAGTTTCACCTGAAGACATCAACCCAGTGCATGTATACACCAAGTGTTACGTACATCTGCGTTTCGTTGTGCTGCGTACAACATCTCCTGCGCATAGGGAGACCCACAGAATCATCATAAACTTTGAATTCGTGTTTCCAAATTGCCGGTCATTGGGAGGATGACCTCCGCTTTAAATCTGTTTCCCATTCGAATGAGCCCGTGCTATCCCATAATTGACATAATCAAAAAGCGGAATATCACAATGTCATGTGCGTAACCTGACGATCGAGACAACGAGGGAGTCACCGAGGTGTCGTGGACTACATGTCACACAGGTTCGATTTCGCTAACTGAGTCGAATGAAGCATAGTTAGATAAGATCTGAATGACAAACTTACTAACCCGGATTATCCTGGACTGAGTTGTCTTTGAGGAGAGCGTTTCGCAAAATAAAAACAGTTCTAACTATTTTCGAAAACGTTTGGTGACATTCGGTGGATGTCCCTTCTAGAGACGAACAGTCACATAGGTTAACAAAGTATATTTGTCATTATTGGTCTCTGATCAGATGGTCAGTGATCCGCCCACCGAGCTTAGTAAGTCGGTTGAAAATGTTCCGTCAGCAGTCCGGGAGATATCTCCTGCTTTTATGTAATTTTTAAGGAGCATCTGTTACCAATTGATGTGATTGGCTAACTGGCGAGTAGCTGCTTTGCGATCCTATTGGCCTGATTGTAATTTGTGCTGCGCTGTGGTTCGTATATCACTCATTTACCTGACTCACCGAATAGTCTGTTTTCTTTCTATTATTCGTTGCACATCCACCCACCCGGTGATGATATCTCCTCGTTTAGTGACCAAACGTTTGGAGGCCACTTATCAACAATTAGTATTACGATGGCCAAATAACGTTTCCTTCTACCTGGCAGGATTTTTAGTGGATAGCGTGTCCTCAGGTAAACTGCAAAGCTCGGCTCTAAGGCACAATTCGTAAAGATTTTTATTTGGAACCACTAGTCTTTCAGTTAATCAAACTTTGTACGTTCTAACCTGTTTTTATATATCCCGTATGAATGATGGAAAGAAAGAAAACACTATCTATGGTGATCGTTTGACTGATTCACGAAGCATGTATTTTATGTTATCTTATTATGGTGGACAAGGTTGCAGAACTTGCGGACGGTTGGTGAAAAGGCTACTGACCAATGGAACCCGGCTATTCAAACAAAGAGTTGTTTGATTCATCTTTTTCCGGGTACCAAACTCAGTTCACAGCTGTGATCCGAGTTTCCGTGGTTTCTATGTAAAGGAGTTAAACCGCTTTACGTTTGTTTTGACTCGGAAGATGCATTTCATCTGAGAGAGTCCACACCCGTACCCTGGGCGATGTGAGCTGTTTGCGTAAAGGGCTATTCTTCGAAGGGCAGTTTTTGGCAAGTCAGTCCCATTGTGCATGAAATAGGCAACAGTGTTTTGGTAATGATGCAGTAATGAATGAAATGATCGTGAAAAGGCTACAGTAGTTTTATCCTGCGTTAATGGGCACATCAAGATGGCCTGCACACCTTCCTCGCTCTTGTCATTCTGCAAGGTTACCAGATGGTAAGAAATGTACTATAATGTCCTCACTGAAGTAACACACTTGAAGAGAATTACTCATAAAGTTGTCAAAAGCTTTTCGACAATCCACAAATCGATATGCTAGTGAGTGTATCCCACAGTGTGGCATACTGTTCAGAATGTTGCTGAAAACTTTTATCAGTAGTATGTTGCTTCGAGAAAACATACCTTACATAACATGCTAAATGAAAAGTGAATTGCTGTTTATGTAGTGCATTATACATTTGAATGAGTCCACAGGAACACAAAAGTAATTTGCAACTGAGCCAAAAATGTTTTGATCCAGGAAAAAATGTGCTGTAAAACTTACAAGAACCGGTATTTCCCGAAATACCTTTATTCCAAAAGAGCACCAATCGATGAAAGAACAATGGGTGTATAATCTCGTGGTTCTTTCCCAGGAACTATGCATAATCAGTAGTTATCGATTACTTACCACTTTGAAAGACAGTTAGACGATTTTTTTCGATTTTGGTAAATTTTCCAGAGTAGATTGCTTGTTGCTAGGACCGAAAGTAAATGTTGGCATATTATTCAGGTACTTTAACAGGTGGGGTTTGGAGACGGCCGTCTGGCGCCTGGAGAGGAAAAACGAAGACCACATGTGGTGCGTGCTAATTTGGTCACGCTACGTCTTACCGGGTTGTGTATAGATCAAGATCGGATAACAAATCCTTTTTGTTCGACGCTTTTCTAAAATTAGACGACCCAACTCTATTCAATTTGATGGATAGTAGATGTCTGTCCAAAGTTTCCAACCCCACAAAAGACCGGTGTTTTGGTTTTCAGGTCGTCCCTCCCAGGAATGGACACTTTTGTGAGGAAGTTCCTCGAAGTTATACGCTGTATGAGAAACGTTGGCTGTATGAAGACTAAGAACTTACCACGTAATTCCAAGAATAACCGGTTTGACGACAAGAGAACGTCCAACAGTTAACAGGACTCAGAAATTGGTGGCGGTTGCGCCACATTCAAAACGGTGTCCTTGTTCAGATTCAAAAAATGAAAGTACAACTTCGGAGGGTTATAACCGCTATGTAAGCCAAAAATAGGCACAAGGATGAAAATACTGGCAAATCGATCAAACCCAGCCAGTCGAAAATATCGAAGTGAGTTGGAACGAAAAACCATCCAGTTGGGTGCTTATGCAACAACTCTTGGTTTAACTTGTGCTAACTCTTGGGATTTCACGGATAATTTACCGTTTTGTTCAGAAAGCAAACAAGTTATAAATCTGGGTTATACTTTCTAATGAGAAGTGAATAAGAATACATTCAAGGTCAAATTTTTGGTTGGTAAATTCAATCTTGATGTAGTGCAAGGGGATCAGCATGGTAAAAACTTCAAACAAAAACAGAAAAACGTCAGTTACATTTATCGCTCTCGTTTGCCGACTGAACACCAAAACAATTGAATCAAAGTGTATGTTTCACTGGGTCAGCGGATAACTTTGTACTTCAGGCATATCAGTATTTGGAATTCCTCGGATAGGGTAGTCCTTCTGCACTTGGGGTTTGATTAAAAACCATTTTCATCAACTGTGGTATGTCCGATGATGAAGCTATTTTCCCGAACTTTTTCACAAACCAGAGAACGCGACGTTTGTCGTTATATTGTTACCAGGTACTATGTGTTAATTTAACCTTCTCAATTACTTGTGAGGCCAGCATGTAATCCGATTTGAGGCTTTTCCAAAATTTTATTTTGGAACATTTGTAGTGATGTGCACAGATGTTTCGTAAAAAAAACAATAACCAGCATGTTTTTGGGTCATCATCAACCGTTAGATGAATAAAACTAATTCATTGGAAGTATCTTCGCATTTTCGAAGGAGTTCCCAGAATAAAAATAAACTAAAATGTACTCCTGTTTTGTTATCTGAGATTTCAAATAAGTGGCTGATTTTATAACATGCAGAAATGGTTTGGTCAATTCCAGTGTAATTCCAGGCGTGATCACGTGAAGTTAGCCAAACCAGCTGAATCTTGCGTCTTTCTCCATGACTTGCTTGATGAAATGAGTATCACTTAGAGCGAAAACCACTCAGCTTTTGAACAAATGTTTAAACGTAATTTGAAAAAAACTGTTCTCTTCTTTTAGCGAATACACTTCGAGAACACGAAAAACCAAAACGGAGAATTAAGGGCGGACAAAGATAAAACCATGTGAACAGTTTTCACATCACGATCGACTGGACTGTGTTGCGAGTGGTCACGTGAGCAACTGTAATTACTCCAGCTGAGTATTCTAGAGACGATGTTAGAATAATCACGTAACTTGTACATCTGCACGTGCAATCAGCTTCCTCGATCCGTTTGTCAACTTTCTGCCCTTTCGTTAGTTCAACACTTTTGGAGGGATAAAACTTACAAAAACTCGCCATTAATCTGTCGACAAATATTTTAAAGTGCATGAAATTTCGTCAAAATGCCTCCTAAATTGCAGTTATGTTGCTCTCCATGCGCAACAAAAGGACAGAAGCTTTGGCCTACAGAAACCTTTCCTCTAGGGGCTGTTTGTTGAAAGGCTACTATCTCCTTTACAGATTCGCTGTACGCGCTGACTAGGATTTGCCACTTCAAATTCGTTGCACTTTGCCTAAAAAACACCGAATATTTACGTCATGATTGATTGCACTATTTTGGGAAACAAAAATAACACCAGAGATCCTTCAGTGAAAAACGTATGTACTATATTGGCACAAGAATGCCTCCAATCAGAGGCGTAACACATTTTCTGGCCTGATATTTCTGTGGAACAAAGTTAGACAGAACCAAGGGTTTTTCAGTAATCCTTTGGTGCTGGTGACTTATTGGCACATTCACCCGCTCTGTGGGAACGAAAATTGTGCAAGATAGGCTTGTAATGTGACTGATTCGCCAAGTCACGTGTTCGTCAAATCGGTAGCAGCACGTGCGGCTCATATGGCGTCTGATAGCCAAATCACGTGACTTCGACAAAAAATGAGATCAAGGTGTGGAAACAGCTTCAATCGACCTGATTTATTGCACGAGTGAAGATAGCGGTGATTGCAAAAGGCTCCTAACCAGTTCGAACCAAGATATCCACCTCACATTTGCTTCACACAGGGGAAAAACGATACGTATTGAAACGTATGTTTTTAAACGATTGGTAGAGTAAGGATGGCGGATTCTGTGCTATCTTGGACACGGTAGATGAAGACGGAAATGAGGCCCCTCTGGAACGTTATCAAAACGACTGATCCGAATAGAGAGAAAAAACAGATTGATTATGGCAAGAAAAACTAATTTACTCAAGTGCAACTAAGCTGCGAGGTATTGTTCCCTGAATTCCACTCACATCACATCAGTCAGTACGCTAACTGAGTGAAGAAATATTCACATCGGTCTAAGTTCACCACTCAATTTTTCGAACCGAATTCGTTTCAGCAACTCAGTAAAACTCAGAAGTTGACTGGTTAATCCAAGCGAACTGTCACAGTACCATGGGAGGCGAATAAGTGATGTGTTTCCAGAAATTTACTCAAATATGTTGATGCCATCTCAGGACTTGGTGATGCAATCACCGACAAACCGACCTTGATCATCCGTTAGAAGGGTTGACGGGTCCTACAAGGACCCTCAAAGACGATATGGTTTTTGCAAACGATTTCTCTGATAATTAATGTTACTTCAGCACACGGATCAACGGCTTTAGAATGACTGAAGCTGAGTGGCAGAAACAAAGTATTTGGTTATACGGGAAACTACTCACAAGGTTGCTGAAAGCTCTTCGACAGTCCACGACCGGTTTCGCCCTTCTGCTTTGGGTTCATCAGGTAGACGCAGTCCCAGAGTTTCAGTCAACATTATGATCTACTTGAACCCAAATTGGACTGTTTTCGAGAAATACACTCAATTGCTAGTCAATTTGGCCTTCACAATTGGCAGAAACAAGCTATTTGGTACTTACTTGAAGAACATTTTGGGTCAATTGCATCGCCGTGAAATCATTTTAAGGTTAAACTATGCTACAATTAGTTTTTTTTCGGAAAAAGGGGGGAAAGAACAAACCCAGTGAATTTTGAAATAAACACAGATGATTTAGAATTATAGAAAGCGAAAAACGCCCCAAACATTTTGGTTTATTTCATACACAAATAGTTCTCTATCCCAGCTGAACTTAGGCCTTCTTGGCACAGAGATGAACACAAAAAGCCTTTACAACCAGGACTACCATCAGCACAATTAGCTCAAAACACGTTGCTTGGGGAACGTGCCACAGCGATGATCTCTTGTTCATCCCAGTGACAGATGCGGTTCAACCTGGATGATCTAAAGTCTCGACTCAGGATTTGCAACCAACAGCGACTTGGAAATTTCGGCAGCTTGATCTGTTCACCGAGCTCGGCAGCTGGCTTGCACCGAACAGGGAGTCATAACCTGTGCGGGGACAATGACGCGCCCTCTGACAAGGTCGTCTTGCCTAAGGATGGGACGTTTGCAAGCTAATTATCGGGTTCACCGAACAGGTCAACAGCCTCCTGATTGACAAACCACCCACAACGATTAGCGAAAAACACTCATTTGCAAAGCAATTCGAGTTTTCGAGAGACTCACCTGGAACCCTGCTGAATCTGTCGTTGGTGATGTTTTCATGCGACTGAATGTGCTGAACCAGGCTGCCTCACGTTTCAGTCACTACGATATTCGAGATATCGCGATGCATGTATATGCGTAATGCACTACTCATAAGGTTGCTGCAAGTTCTTCGACAGCCGAAGACCGATTTCGCCCTTCTTGGGGCTCATCAAGTAGGCGAAGTTGCCTGAATACATCACAAACGGGAGATCCAGCAGGGTTCCAGGTGAGTCTCTCGCGAAACCAAATTAGTTTGCAAATGAGCGTACTTCGCTAATTTCGTGCAATTTGGTTTCAAGTAGAACATAAGGTTGACGGAAACTCGGGGACTGCGCCTACCTGATGAGCCCCAAGAAGGGCGAAATCGGTCTTCGGCTGTCGAAGAACTTGCAGCAACCTTATGAGTAGTGCATTACAAATATACAACCATAACGATATTTGGCCAGTTATTGGATAGAAAGAAGGCTACCATCTGTGTATCCTAAATTTGGACACATCCATGTAGGCTGAAAAAAATCAAGACAGTCTCTCCAGGGAGAAGCCAGATGAAGGTGGCTCATCATGAAGGTCGTTTCATTAAAGAAAACAATTTCATTCACTGAGAACTACGTTTTTTTTCGAAGCGTCAAAGTTCAGAGACCCGCATGCCCTTGTCTGATTAGTGGAGTATTAAGATATAGCACAACATTAGAAACCAAATTTGACGGAACTATTAGCTTGGAACATCTATCCAGCAGTTGCTATGACATCAAGAATACGTGAGTACCTACAAACGCATCGCAGCCCCAAGTTAAACATAAAAAAGTTTTCAAATGGATTGTCAAAGGATTGTCCCGTAGCCAGTAGAACTGCAGGTAAGCTGGTTAGATACGATGGGTTTCTCACAAGCTTATACATAAGAACATGCAAGTGTTTCACGCTGCTATCTCTTTTTCCCCTTTAGAACAAAAACAGATGTGCTTGCGAATGTACTTGCTGAAAGAACTTCAACAGATGCTTTCGACCTCCTTGGAGCTCAAGACGTAGTTAGCAAATCCTACACAAGAATATGCTAAACAAGAGATAACGTCAAGCGTTTCATTAACCGCACTATGCGATGGATGATTGTGGAAGCAGCGGGCGCATCGCCACACAAAATCGAGCTTATTTCCACACGCTCTGCCAGGTGGTACAACAGATCTAAGGCATTTCCACCCCATGAGGGCGGTTGAATATCTCCAGTTCAGTATTCCAAGCGCTTAGTAAAGTTATTCAGTTCACGCGCCACACTACCCGGATAACATTGTACCCCATTGTACCCGCATTGGAATGCACAGGAGGATAGGTAACACGTTCCCACAATCTTTGAACGCTTACGTGCGCCCATTACACCAAAGGAACAGGTTATGCAACTGCAGTTATCTCGACCTGAATTGCGAGCCTCAGTTGCATTGATTCAAGCAAAACATGCGCTTGTGTCCAGTGATCAACGCACGCCGCACCGACAAGAAGAATCTCAGAAAGTAAGACAGATTTAGACTTCTTTTTCGGATTATTATGCGCAATAGCAGACAAGATGGTCACATCCAACTAGGTTCGCTCTCGAGCAGAGAACAAAGTACTGAAACTTGTAAACTCAACTGGTTCGGACTCCTGGACGGATGAGGGGTAGGAGGCTCTTGAATGGTCTGATTCAAACAGTGGTTCTGATAGTCTGCTACATTTGACGGACGGAGGAGCGTATCGTAGGGTGGACCAGTAGAGTAGCTCAGTCAGTGAGAGCCTTGCGTGTGACCGGTCGTTATTGCTGAACGGTGACGTGCTTTGTACTTCAAGATCCTAGCGCCCCGTGAACAGTCGAATTTGAAGAAACACACTGCTGAGTCTGTTTCTCACATCTTCTTGTCACCTCATGCTGTGGTGAGACCCAGATAGTTGACTCGAATCCGGTGCCAGCAAGACAGTGAAATCAATCCGAAGAACGAAACATGGACGTCCACTGATCGCGATCAGTGGCCCATGAGGTGCTGCATGGAATGGAGTGCATTCCATGCTGAATTTGTCCATATCCTGCTGAAGTGATTCCCACATATTATTGTGTGGGGTTTCACCGTGGGATGTAAATACTACTCACCGACTGCGGCAACAACACACTGTTCTGAACAACGAGCGTCAACTCACGCCATATGATGTGTTTCACCGAATTGGGGAATTATGGCATGCGTGGTAAATCACCCTATTATAGTAACACTAAGTTGATATCGTTCAAATGGTCTCATACAATTTGCCCACGCAGATGGCGTTTTATGTATTACCACGATTGCAAAACGCCGATCACTGGTTCCTGAAAGAAAATCCGTTATTTTCACCCTGGGTGAGTAGCAAAACTCGTCTGAAGTACCGGCTATCATATGCACACGAGATATTCTTCAGCCGGAACTTCTGGGCTTAACACAACATGAGTAGGCTGGTCATTGGATTTGTTCTTTTTTCGTATTCAAGAGCACCCTCCGTATTTCGGAACCAACTATTTTGACTATTAACCTCATGGCTATCCATCGCTATGATTCCGTCTCGTAATGATCTAAGAACTCGCGATCGTTAGAAGATATTGATATCGGTGTAACAGCGGATACTACTGATGGAGCATGCGAGTAGTGTGTGGTTTCCCTATAACTCCACCTCGCCTCTATTGAAAAGTGAGATTTATTATGGAATTTGTGGAATCGCCTTGTAGCATTTGTTTGCTCTTGAATGATAGTCAATGAGTATCCAGGAAAGTTCAGAAAGACGCGTTCGAGAAGACGGATACTCAGTTTTTATAAACGGGATGAATATGAACGTTTTGCTTTCTTGTTCAATAGTCTCTAACTGTTCAGTTGGTGTTTTCCAATAAATAACTCCACAGCGAAGGCCTTCTTTCTTTCATTGGTACAATACACTTGTGGAACAGTTTTCTGGCCGGGATACACTCCTGACTGAATAACTGACACGACCTCATTCCACTTCCCCATAGACTGCAGCGGGAAGGAATAACGGTAACTGTATCGAAGGCGTAGGTAACCAAGGTTGAACACCTTTTCTTTGGTCAAACCTCATTTTGGACTGAACTTAAACACCTGGCAGACGAGACACAATCGACGCGTAGCCTCGCGCGGTCCGAACACCGCATCAGTTGTTGTGGCGTGAGACCTCCATCTTTTGACTGGTTGGCTGAGTCTGTTCTTCCCCATGACACCAGTTTTTACCCAGCGCAAAGTTATGCAGTTCACGTTATAACTCCGCTCGATATGCCTCTGGTACTCATCGCTCTCTACTTTCTCTCTGATCTACCGAGCTAGTCCAATTGGCACAGAAAGGTGAGATGGCCGAAGTGGTCGCAGCGCGAATTTACTGACCGAAGGATTCTTGGTTCGAACCCCACCCCTGCCTCCCGACTTCCCCTGTCTAGGCTTGGGCAACCTGGCAGTATCCCAGCCCTCGTGCAACCTACGGGTGGCATTGCAGTTAGGCACCGGAAGGGTGCTGCCGCTGAACAGTCTATTGGCACAGAAAACACATCTACATCCTTCACGATGACAGATCCAGTTCTTGTTAAACATCCCGATTTTCTTACGAAACAGCGTGGATTCAGCACTAACTATCAGTCAGTCGAATAAATTGCCACAAGATTCTGTCATATGCATAAGTGTGCCACTTCAGTAGCACATGGTCTGCAGACTTAATTCACCTTGATGAACCGAACTGGAGGGCCTAGGATATCATGTGGTTGCCTTGTGAAACGCCTTTGGCGTAAACAAGAATTTCGCTTTGATCTGGAGCCGTTGGGGTGTCTCGACTGAAGATAACGTGTTCAGGTAGTTGACAACTTTCATTTGCAATGCAAGAGTACAATAGCATAGATGAAGTTGACAGAACGCATACCGACTATCAATCTGAATGGATGTGCATACATCATCAGAGCCACAACGTTGAACATTGTTATGTCATCGTATTTACGGTGACGCGGAACAAGCATTAGGCATGTGCGTGGTTGCCACCTGATCGTCCTCCTTTCTGGGTCAGCATCGAACGCTTTCATGCAGCACCGTATGTGGCTCCTGTCCAACCGTGTCCAGAGGCCAGCCGCCCCCTACTGACCGAACAGCACGTCAACCAGACGGATGCGTCACACGCGGGCTAGGAAACAAACGAAGGCATCCCCTGATTGGTCAGAATACCAGCCAATCTTTATCGAGCATCTGTGGATCGATGCTTCTCGCCCCCTCACGGTGATTCCAGCATAACCTTGTAGAATTTTCTGTGGTTCCCTATAAATACAGTTGTAATAATCTTCCCTTGTCTCCATAAAGTGCTGTCTAAAGCTACTGTGCCTTCTAATATCCCATGGTGAGCGGAGCAGGAAGCTAAGGACCGACACAGAGTTGCACGACCGTTCAGCAAGTCACATCAAACTGTCCAAAGCAGACCACTCATGCGCAAGCGTTCTACTACTGTTGCTCCATTGTTCGTCCGTCACTGCGCGACATGTACGGGAAACGCGACTGATAAGTGGACCTATCGCTATACACATGCTTAATTTTGACATCTAATTGGTTGTCTCCAGATTCAGGATAGAATTTATGCTTTGTTTTGTCACTAAAGTCACACATGTACTGGCCCACCTTCAATCTTATCTTGGTGCGCACAAACCGCTCGTGGACGTCGCCAGCCGCTCGGCATACCGGACCATACCCACACAACCTAGTGCGCATCGTGCCTTTTCAATGAGCCATAACTTGACTAGTTTGCACTGCCAAATACATTTTTAAGGATTGATGGTAGTGTGAAGAGATTTGGTAATTTCGATTTGAAACTGGCTTCCATAAATGAAGAGAATCTACGCTGTAAAGCCGAGAAAGACCGGACACCTGTTTCATCCTTATTGGGAATAATCAGCGGTGTACACGTGGCAAAACTCAAAGGAGTTTCAAACCCACGACCTCCGGACTATTAGTTTGAACTTTGAACCGTTCCGCGACAAACACCTTTCTGATCAGCAGTGTGATTGGCCTTCACTGCGCAACTCATCCTTCAATTACGGAAACCACGTCACGTGTTTATACGGGTGACGAATACTTGATAGGGATACTACAAACTGCCCAGCAGTTCCACATTTGTTTCACCGAAAACGGTCATTTGCTAATCCATTATTGACAACTAAAGTTTTTCTTGTCTTCCGGTGGATTATTCATGCTTTCCATGGGGCTAGAACATGTGGCATGTGCCCATTTGCCATGAATACCTATGAGTGTTTTCGAGAAATACACTAAGTTGCAAATCAATTTGGTTTTCACGGGGGACTCAATTGAATCTCTCGTTTATGATGTCCTCCAGCTGAATGTGCTGCACACAGGCCGCCTCGAAGGGTTTTCAGCAACCTTGTGAGTAGTTTCCTTTATGAACCTATGAGCGTTCTTTTTTGCTCAGCAGTGGTCACTCTTTTAGGTGTATTCCCCGTTTCCATGTCCCACCAATTGCTCTGTCAACGCTCCAGCAGAATTAGTGTAACTCTTATCAAAGTGCTAGTGTACCAAGAAGGACGGTGAATCTGAATGATGCTTTTTGGTGCGAATTCCAATGACGCCGTTGCAGCAAAATTCGTTCTTTACAAAGATGTTTCGAAGGAACATAGCTTTTCGAACAAATTCAGCTAGAATCTTTGTGTGCCGATTAACTGGGTACTCAGCTACATGCAAACAGGTGCACAACGCCAACCGTCATACAGATTTTCCAAAACGGTTTACCCCATCACCCCAAACAGGATGCCAAAAGGTCCCTTTATTGTTTCGTTTCTAAACCTTTGATACTGTTGGTACTGATCCCTTGAATGAAAGAAGGCCAAATGACCCTTCAAGTAAATGCTAATTTCAGTCCGACTCGTAAAATTAAAGTACAAATCAGGTAATCCTATCACCCCGTGACAGTGATTCGCGGGTATTTCCTACCGGGGATCAACAACCGTTTCGTTGTCAAGTGCATTTTCTAGCAGCTTTCCATTCCAACAAAGCGGGTGCGAGAGCGTGAGTGCGTGCGAGTGCGAAAAATACAACGGCTTCAAGCTTTTTGTTGGAAGGACACTGTCTGACCTTGATCAACGCTGACTCGCGCTGTGTAGGTTTGATGCAAGGCTGTGACGCGCTGCATGTTGAGGGGGCGTTGTCTGTCTGGTCAACGTCCAGCGTAGCTGAGTCTCGGTAGATTTCGGGAATTCGGTGGGTGCTTTCAGGAAGCTGACCTTCCTGATAATATATGTGTATACGTGTACTTGAATAAATATGAATATATACTGATTTTCATCAGTGGGTTGAACTCTCAGGTTGCATGTGGCAGGTAGCTAACTGTAGTCAAACTGTGATAGAACGCAACCAATACTGATGAGGCGCAAAGTACTTAGAATTAATTCCGTAAAAACATGTCAAGTAGATCCACTCACTCGCAGCAGTTGCTGTTGTTTGTCGTTATTTTATCGATCCATGTCCTCTATCGACTATTCTACCCCATCCCTGGTCGACTGACTGATAATTGCTCACTAGACGGATTTGACGACTGATCGAATGCCCATCCATTTTCGCCTCACTCAAATTTGGGTTTCACTGTCTATGTAACCTTTTAAAGCAGACTGCGTTTATTGGTCTCCTAAGGGAAAGCGTATGTTCAATTTTATCTGTGTGGAATGTCAAATACGCAGTTATCTGCATTTCCAAGCTCATCCTTACCTGTGACTTCAACTGGTACGTTGCTGAGTAGCTTCTCTGGCGGACTTGTAGCCAACCTGTAGACCGCAAGATAGATTCCGTTGTGCAAATCCTAAGTCATTGCTTTGTCGACCACATCCAAGACCATCAAGACTGTGTCCAAGTCTCTCCTCGTCCTCAATATCTCTCGGTTCCCATCTCACCTGTTCATTAATTGTGACTGATGACCGAGCCTGGAACTGAATGCTCTTGTAAACACCATACATTGAAAAACCTGGCAACTCCCGCTATCAGTCTGCTGGAAGCTCTATTCGACAGTCCCAACTTCTCAGCAAGGCACACAATGGGACAGCAAGTTCGGAACTTTTATGCGCATACTGATTCTAATTCTAGCGTACTTATTGCGGGTTTGGCCTCAGTTGATCCTGCATCAATTTTGACGAAAGATTTAAAGCTTTTTTGCGTCTTCTTGAAGAAGACAGACCCTAAGTTTGCTGAAAACTGTTAGGCAAGCCTAATTTGATCTCATCACCAAGTATTTGTAAGTCTGGAGCGCAAGTTTTACGAAATTCGACAAATACGCCTACCCGTAAACAGTAGACCCAGCTGAAATCCAGCTGGATTTTTCGTTCTTAAACAATCACGATGGTGACGTCCACCACTGAAGGGAATTGAAAGGATGAGCCCATGTTCCATGAGTAGTGTGAAAACAGCTCACTGAGAGTTCAGCAAAAATTTGTCAGCATTGATGCTCTGTTGAACCGCGCCTGAAATGAAACGGTCTGAGTGAGGCCACCTGCAGAACACTGACTTATGAAGTTGCACACACCAAAAGGTGAGCTTTTCGTTTGAACTAGAAAGTTCAGAAAAATGGAGGGAGAGAGAGAGTGGGGTAGACACCTTGGAAGAGATAGCTGGAACCAAACGTTTGATAATTTTTATGGTAAGTGTGTATACAGATGGCCCCTAAGTAACCATATCTATCGGCCAAACGGCTAATAACTGAGTTCAAATGCACATCACAAGCGACTCGTGTGGTCTCTTAAAATGCGAAAACAAATCAAAGCTGGGAAAACTGTGAGTGTGACAAATGAAGACCGGCTTTGGCCTGAGTCCTCTTCTGGCTGTCTGGGGCGTCAAGCTTTGGAAGATGGAATTAGAGTGGGAACTAACCATGGTGGTTACTAAACAGAAACACGTTCCGCTGAGAAGCGACCATATCGGCAGGCTTTCCCGAGGGAGGGAGGGAGGGAGGGAGGGAGCAATGTATTTCATCGACAACTGAGAATACGAAACCGTGTTGCACATTCCGGTGACTATATTGGGACTTTTGGTGCTCAAAATGACAATGCCAGCAAAAAGACGATCTCAAAAGGTGAGTTTAGCCAGTCGGTTGATTCTGTTCTGCTACCCAAAACGTCCAGCTTAAAGCCTCCAGTTGCATTTTGAGCAGTGGTTGGCACAACTCAAAGAATTGGAGACCTTTCTGCCAACCTAAATCTGTTCTGAACTTTTGAAATTCAACTCACTGTGCAAGAATTTCATGGTAAAGACTTTAACAGCTTTGCGTGTTCCACTGTAAATCGGTTAGGATCAAACTGTTTTCAAAAATTCTCGCAACCTCATAACAAGTACATTCGCCTCCCGAAACTGGTGCACGATTGATCGATCGTCATTCCGCGTACCTAGGCTGCTCGGCCAAGCCATCAGTTTCTGTGACTGTGCCAGGAGGTAAGCTAATTGGGTGCATTGTGTGATTTGATTTACACCGGTAGCCACTGATCACCTTTGCCACAAGTATCGATCATATAGACGAACACATGGTGCTCTTACCGCGAAATCTATTTTATTCATAACACTGGAAGGTTGATCTGCAGCAAGATAAATTCGTATTTGCAACTACCCGACCAATCTCTCCAGTCTGGTGACCAAAACAAACCCGGCTAACTGGAAGGGAAAAAACGGTGTTCACTTCGCTGTACAAAGTCGTTTTTTCTTCAAATTTGAGGCTATAACAAAAGTTCTGGAACTCGTTTCAGAAGGGTCTGGTAAAAAATCCGTTGTTTTTAATTGGGCAACGTTTCGCTTTTGATACCAAAGCTTCATCAGGCCAAGTGAGCAGTTCATCAAATTGGCCAGGTTATAAGGCGGACGGGGACCAATCAACCAACGCATCGATTTTGGCAACCACACTAACCGACAACAATCGTTGATTGATACTCAGTACTGATCTAGTGTGACGATCTGTAGAGGACTTACTGATTGGAAAAGCTATAGTGCGCTTGTCACCTTTCCAGCACAGATTGTTTACACTGACAAAATAAAATGTTCTTGAATCGCCTTTCTGCTTCACCACATTGTTTTGTTTTTGATTGCTTTTGTCCCTCCGAGAGTTTTACACAGTTTCACCTTTTTGTTCGAAGAAACGATAGGACCATGAATCTATGATGGGGTTTTTTATGTATATTTGTATTGCACTACTCATAAGGTTGCTGAAAGTTCTTCGACAGCCCAAGACCAGTTTTGCCCTTCTTGGGGCTCATCAGGTAGGCGCAGTCCATGAGTTTCCGTCAACCTTATGTTCTACTTGAAACCAAATTGCACGAACTTAGCGCTTATACACCTATTCGCAAACTAATTTGGTTTTGCGAGGGACTCACCTGTTATGCTGGCATACTGGGGTTCATCAATGATCACGATAAAAACTTAGAGGCTACCCGCAGTGTCATCATCCGAGCGCTACACAGTTCTCAAGTCAATTTGACCGCGATGTTCTGCTTGTCCTGAGACTGAGATAGTTCAGTGGTTAAGGCGCAAATCTAGGGATCAAATGGTCCGTGGTTCGAATCCAACTTTGACTACTCAACTGTGCCCCTGTCAAGCCTTTGGCAACCTGGTGGAGGAAAGAAGGCCTTCAGTGCGAAGTTATTTATTAGAAAATGTTAACTGACCAGTTACAGACTATTGGACAGAGAAGCAAAATTCTCATTTGCATCTTATTTACAAAAACCGGACATCTATCTTCTCCTGAACGTGTCTTCTTGACATTTCCTGGTTATTCGTTGACTCCAATCATTCATTGCTCAAATCCAAGCAAATGCTAAAAGTGACTTCACAAATTCCGCAACAGACCTCCTTTTTTAAGAGACGCAAAGCGAATTTACAAGAACAAAACATACTACTCACATTCCTCCGTATCAGTAGTACCACCGTTACACTGATAGTATTTTAGCTCTCATGTTTTCTTCGGGGAGTATGACAGCTATGCACCAAAAGGGTGTTAGTTCCTCATCGAGAATCCTATACAAACATTCTTTTGGAAATTCCGAGACCCACCACTTCGAAAATAGCATCAAAAGTCGACTAGATAAATTTTTCCGACGGCCTTTGTGGTTTTAGCGTCCTTCGTATTGGTAGTTCATAGCAGAAAATTAAAAAACATTCAGATGTCTCGCGAGATTCACCTGGGTCGACGTTTTTGACACCTAGCGATGGAGTATCACACCTGTGCCGAACGACGGCAAATGTCATATAATAAAGAATAGTAAAGTTTATCGTCTTCCCCGACGTGAGCTACGTATCAGCAGCGTCTGCTATGAATAAATACTAACTGACAATAAATTACGAAAGAGCAATGCTGTGTTTCCAAACTCAGATTTTGTCAACCTTCAAAAAGTCAAACAAAAATACCCGGTAGACTATTCCAATTTGCGTTATAATATGTCACTGATGTACACCTCAAGCATCCAGAATCTCTTCAAGTTGACAACATATGTGTGACTAAACCACAGTCATGTGCTGACACAAAATAAGTGGAGGTACTCAGTGTCCCGCCCCTGTCAAAGTGTGGATTCCTCACAGATCATTCATCCGGAGAGAAATGTTGATTTGTTTTGAGGCTTCTAGTTAGTCATTGTCACACTTTTGGTTAGATGACTTATCTCGGTTTGATGCCTCCTATTCTGATTGATCCAGTGCCGCCAAACTGATTGTTATTACTCGTGTAGAATACTCTTCCGAATCATTGTCTGCACCAAGACTTCCACTTAACTACCCGTCAGCAGCGCCTACGGATCAGCAATAGTGTGCACGTGTTCCAGTCACTGTCATAAATGGCATGTATGCGGTAGCTTTAAGACACCGACCCATTAGCAAATTTGGTCAACGCTTTACGCGCGCCTTTTGACCACTTGCGTTCGCACTTGTTGTGCTCAAGTCTGCGCTGATCGATTTGCCATTTTCCTTCTACAGAATTTTTATGATCTTTCTAGGCTTCCCATGAACTTGCACCGATTCACGCAACAATAAAGAGCAAGTCCACAGAATTTGAAGTTTCTATCCCTTTCACATAGTGTTTTGGCATACGTAGAAATTTCAAGATGTCGCAATTCTTGGCTTGTGATTACGCACGTCACTCAATTACGCCAAACTGCGGGGAATCCTACATTTTTATCGATCATTTATCCAACTGACGATTGTTCAACCGAGTGAACCAACCAAGTGAGAACTAATCACAAATTCACAGAATGCAGCAATAGTTCCAATCCTCATAAGTCACGATTCATCATCGACCGATAGCAGTCAAATGCTTATAAATAATGCTAAAATAAAATCAACACTTTATAGCTAATTTGATCAACTTTCACGTCAGAAAAGCTAGTGACTTCAAAACGCATAACCGTTGATTAGCAATTTTTTTCTAACTGATCAGAGTCAATTATTCAGGCTATCTAAACTGCCATTAAGGAGGTAGTTCAGGCGGTCGTTGGTTTAAGCAGTTTGACTGCAAATCCTTGGTCATCAATCGAAGGACACCACTGCATCGTTGGGAAGCTTAGTGGATCGGCGGTTTTGGGTTGAGTCGTGAAGCTTGCGTTAACATCCGTGCTGCTAGCCGCAGCTGATCTTCGATCACGATTGGTTGTTCGGTCGGGCGGTTCCATTGGTTCGTCTCTTAGCCTGCATCCTGATTGATCGATGACCACGTGAATTATGAGCTTAGTTTCCCCCGATCTCGTACTCTGGTCGATCGTCGACCTCTCTGGGTTCTAGTTTGTGAGCATTGTTTATCTAACTCCAAGATTTTTTCTTGGTTTGTTTATCCGATATTCAGTTTAAGCCCGAAACACACCCAAGACAAAAACAAGGGGAATACGTGATATCCCGATTCACCTGCGACAACTGCAACAAGTTCTGGGTTGGGAAATTATGTACACGTACATAGAACGCAATGCGGCCGTCAGGTGACATGACCCCTATCCTTGATATTGATATATGAGCACCGAGAAATTCCCAAATTCAATCTGGATAATCGAAAAATCTTGTCATTCGAAGACACGGGAAGGAGTTCCCCGAAGCGCGGTACTCCACGACGGATTAAATCATCCGAACTACATCCAAGTTTAGCACCATTGCATGCAAAGGACCGGTATCTTAACTGAAATATTCAAAGAGCCGAATATCGGATTGACAAAGCAAGAAGCAAGAAACTCCTTGGAGTCGGGTCAACAAAGTTCACAAACCGGAACCCAGAGATGTGAAGGACATAGATTAATCCAGGACCCAGCAGCATGTGAGAGCGGTGTTGGGGCAAGCTCAATGGTCACGTGGTCATCAACTTGTCAGGACTCGATATAACAGACCAACCAATGGAAACACACGACGGAACAACCAATCGTGACAAAAGGTCAGCAGGCTAGCAGCACGTATTTTAACATATATATAGCACTGTTCAGCGCACAACCACCGGCCCATCGCTACGGTCCACTACGCTGCATGAAAACTCACTGCCTCTGTCTCCCCGATTGCTGCTAAAACGTTTGCAATTAAATTGCCTAGCTCAGTGAACAGATTAGCAACCATTATCTAGATTACTTGAAACGTATTCAATCAATTTTCACCCCCATTTTCGACTTTATTGGTAAGATTTCGTTTTATGTTAATTTCATGGATTCAAGTCGGCCATGAGAGTTGTTTGAATGCAGGTGTTCGGTGAGTGTTGTCCGGAAACGTGGTTTTCTTCCACACACAAATGGTTGTTTAAACGAACGCGTAAAAAACTTCAGTTCATAGAAATGCTGTTTAGACATTTTTGCTAACTATAAAGCTTATTTTTCCTTGTAATTTAATTATCATAGTTAGTGGGAAAATAATTTTAGAAGTTACAATAATGACTTAATTCAATAACCGATAGTAGCTAAGTACTCTAAATCTGGGAGAACAGCTTCTATGTTGAATGATCTTGACAGACGGAGGGGCCCGTGAATAGCAGACTTTGGCAATCAGTGTATTACACAGCGGCCAGGTGTAGCACACACCCATGATGGCGAAAAAACTCTTCGGGTTTCATTTTATCTCTTGTCCAATTCGTAAATTACACCTCTCGTTTAGACCTTGTAAACTATGGCTTCCACTCCATTACTCTCCTCAGAATGCATTAGCGGTTTTTTTTTCAAGTTGCAGTTTGACCGAAACTGAAGATCAGAAAATGATCTCTGAATAAGTACGGTATAACTGCATGTATTTATCGATCGCCAATGGATCAACTTAATATATCGCGGTAATATCATTCGCATGCATGTGACGCTTTCCCACAAACCTTTGCCCCAAACAATGTGAAGGATACCCACAATATTGAGTCATACGTCAACAACATAGAGATTCCAGTGAGAGGAAGAAGGCCTTCGATGCGGAGTTGTTTATCAGAGAAACACCAACTGAACAATTACGGACTATTGGACAGGGAAGCAAAACTCTCATATGCATCCTGTTTAAAGAAATTGAATATCCATCTTCTCCCTGAATGCGTCTTCCTAAACTTTCCTGGATATCCATTAAGTGTTACTCAAATGCAAGCAAATGCTACAAAGCGACTCCACAATTTCCGTAATGGATCGCACTTCTAAAGAGGCGTGAAGCAGATTTACGACAGAACACACTACTCGCATGCCTCATTAGTAGTATCCACCATTACACCAGTGGATTGGACCGATATAGGGTGCTCAATGGTCTATCGTGAGCACAAAATTGAAACTTTGAAGCGTAGTTTTATATAAAACAAAATGGAAACCAGTGTCGCGCAAGTCAGATGGTTTGTTTGCTTGTCCAATTTTTTTCTATTCAACCGCGAAACTCTCTAAAGATGCCGAAAAAATTTGGAAAACTTGATACGTTTCAGATGAGATCGACCGAAAGTGATTTCCTCCGCAAGATACGTTCTCCAGGTCCGCGAAACGTTTTTTTTGTTCAAGTATACCTCAGGTGATTCAACACTAAGGCCTCTGTGAAAGTTAGTTTTCCCGAAGAGGCACAAGGGGAAGCTATATTTTGTAGGGTGGGGAATGCGCTCTTATGAAGGCCCATTTGAAGCCGTAGTGAAAATTTCAAAGCGATATCGTGAACAGTCGTCACATTATTAGTGTAGAGAAACAACGATAACTTTCTGTGAAAGCGATCTGATAGTGAAGATAACAACATTTCCCAGACGAGAGAATTCCAGACAAAGGCGTTATCTCAAAAATAGGATTGAAGCAGATGTGGGAATTGATCGACAACTTGGCTACATGCTAACTTGTACTGTGATGCATTGCGTTTGTCTGTTTGTCTCAGTTGTGCCCACATTTTTTGCAGATACAAAAACTTTTTAATACAGACCCAAGTACACCAAATTTAAACGAACAGAGGCCTCGAGTGGGACTCGAACAGGCGGCTTCAACCGCCTGGCGGATCTCTACAAACTGATCTGTGTCGGGCACTAGTTCATGCTGCATATGTTCATCTGAATTTGCACTTCGTTATATCTTTGTTTAATGGATCAGTAGTCGATGCTTGTCACTAACAGTAGTGAGTCCTCCGTGTCCACAGTAGGCCAAAACTGGTTATTCGGTTTCGTTGTAATGTACTACTCATAAGGTTGCTTGTTTAATGAGTAGTCGATGCTTGTCACTAACAGTAGTGAGTCCTCCGTGTCCACAGTAGGCCAAAACTGGTTATTCGGTTTCGTTGTATGTAACTACTCATAAGGTTGCTGAAAATCTGTCGACAGCCCAAGACCGGTTTCGTCCTCCTTGGGGTTCATCAGGTAGGCGCAGTCCTCGAGTTTCTGTCAACCTTATGTTCTACTTCAAACCAAATTGCACGAAATTAGCAAATATACACTCATTTACAAACTAATTTGGTTCTTCGGGAGACTTAACTGGAACCCAGCTGAATCTATTGTTTGTGATGTTTTCAGGCAACTGAATGTGCTGCACCAGGCCGCCTCACGTTTCGGTCGCTACGATATTTGAGATATCGCGATACATGCATATCTTTGTAATGTACTACTCATAAGGCTGCTGAAAATCCGTCGACAGCCCACGACCGGTTTTACCCTTCTTGGGGCTCATCAGGTAGCCACAGTCCCCGGGTTTCCGTCAACCTTATGTTCTACTTGAAACCAAATTGCACGAAATTCACGAATATACACTCATCTGCAAACTAATTTGCTTTTTCGAGAGACTCATCTGGAACCCACCTGAATCTCTCGTTTGTGATGTTCTCAGGTACAATTCTCGAGCAATTTGGTTTCAAATAGAACATTAAGTTAACGTAAACTTGGGGACTGCGCCTACCTGAAGAGCCCGAAGTGGAAGGGCGAAACCGGTCGTGGGCTGCCGACGGATTTTCAGCAACCTTATGAGTAGTACATTACAAAGATATGCATGTATCGCGATATCTCAAATATCGTAGCGACCGAAACGTGAGGCGGCCTGGTGCAGCACATTCAGTTGCCTGAAAACATCACAAACAATAGATTCAGCTGGGTTTCAGTTAAGTCTCCCGAAGAACCAAATTAGTTTGTAAATGAGTGTATATTTGCTAATTTCGTGCAATTTGGTTTGAAGTAGAACATAAGGTTGACAGAAACTCGAGGACTGCGCCTACCTGATAAACCCCAAGAAGGGCGAAACCGG